>NC_140251.1:4368337-4385837 GCF_949987555.1 Borostomias antarcticus | reverse complement strand
TCCCGGGGGATGATTGAACTAGTGTCTGGGCGGCTCCGTGCCATCAAGCACCATACTGTAGAGACTGATAAAACCTACAGTCAGGCAGGGTGATGGAGAAGGTTCTCTCTCTCTCTCTCTCTCTCTCTCTCTCTCTCTCTCCCCCTCCCTCCTTCCTCCACTGTTCTTACTTCGTTGCTTCCTGGTTTACCCATTTCAATGACTCTGACATTGAGGCTGCAGGAGAGCTCACATATAGTAGCTGGGCTCCATTTATCCAGTCAGAATAGAGCCATCTATCCTGTCCTCAGGCCTTCCCCGAAAACACTACTGTTATCCCCTGAGGCCATCAGCCAGCACAGCAGTTTCAAGAAAATAACACCAATGACATTTGGACAGTCAGACTCCATTCAATCTACGTCAGCATAAGGGTTTCTGGAGTAAGAGAGTCAAAAATCAGTGGGGTTGTTAGATCAGGCAAGTGATTCTCTGTCTAACCTCCATTTTCATCCAATTTTGAAAACCCTCACAACTCTGTGAAGAATGTGCCTTTGATTTTGAGATAGCTTCTTTCAATGTGGGCCTTTGGTTTCTTGAGAGATCTTGAGAGGCTGGGTTGAAGTTTTTTTTTAAACTTTATTACAGAACGCTGGAAATGTGCTCTCCTGCTAAGAAGGAATACTGTAGCTATATGCCCAGTATTCATATCCAGTATGGCTGCCTTGACTAAACTGTCTCTTATTATTCACACTGGAACATATTGCCTCATACATCAGTTATATTGCCTCATACATCAGAAACCTACATTTTGCATCATCTCAAATCTGAAAACATATAGATGAACCCACAAAGCTGTTTGTTAGCTAACAGTGACAGGTAATTCACTGAGCAAAGAGAGCGTATCCACACTGCCACACATATGGGCCAGATGCAGCACTTATGGATTAGTTCCAGCCCATATGGCCCATATAATAATAATAATAATAATAATTCACTTTATTTATATAGCACCTTAAAACAATGTTACAAAGTGCTTCACAAACAAAATAAAGCAAGACCAAAAACATTGTACTGTATGAGAAAAAATAAGAAGCACTTAAACTAACAACAACAACAACATAAAATACAATAAAAGTGAAGAAAGTAATGTTAATAAAATAAAATAAAAATACAAAAATACTATGACATGAATAAAAACTACTATGAAAAGCTTTTACATATGAGTTCTGAGAAAAGACTTAAAAGATTTAGCTTATCTGAGACTCTCAGGGGGGAGTTTAACAACTGAGGGGCAAGGCAACAAGCCCTGTAACCTTCCGTGATAAGGCAGGTTTTTGGAATAGCCAGGAGACCTCTACCCGAGGGTACGGAGCACTAATAAGCGACACTGACGGAGTGGAGGGGTCGGGGTGAACTCTAATTCTCCAGATACCCTCACAGCCCTCAGGGCTCATTAGAGCCCACAGCCGTCATTCTTCACCCCCAACATGAGAGGCATAAGTTTACGTCTCTGGGGTCTCCTCACAGCCACTCCACAACTGTCAGACACACACACACACACACACACACACACACGGGGATGGGGGGGTGAGTCGGCCAGAAACAAGTGTCACTGGGCCTTTCTCTCGTACATACACCCCGGCAGTGTAAACTGTTCGATTTACAGCACACTGACTGTGTTTGGTGAAATTCACTTAGTCTGACACTTGTGTCTTTAGCTCTCCCGTTCGTTTAGTCACACCCTGGACTAAATGTAGGGCGCTGATGATGTCAGAGAGAGAGAGGAACCGCTCTCTGTGTGTCATGTTTGCTGTGTGAGTGCCCTCTATACTTAATAGCTATGAAAGCCCTGTTTGTCAGCCCAATTAAACAACTAATTTAGCTGTTGTGTGTGCTTGTCCGATTAATTATTCATCCTATTTTAAAGTCTGAAATCATACTGTACTCTTAAGTGTGTGTGTGTGGGTGCGTGCGTGCGTGCGTGTGTGCAAGCGTACACAGATCCATATATATCCCTGGCTGGCGTTAATGCTCTCTGGAGCGTGGGGGCGGAGCCTGGGCGGAGCGGCGGGCTGACAGGGAGGCTGGCGGCGCACTGATTCATCGGGCAGCGAACCGTATTTCACCTAGTTGGGATTTTCTTATTCGCATCGAGATTGCTTTGGATATGTCTTTCCATTAGGCAGAGGGAAGATGTCACCACTTCCTCGGACCGTTTATGTTTTATGACCGTCGTCCTGCCATAAACCCCCCCCCCAACCTGCCGACACCGCTGCTCTTATCAGTGACAGATGACGGGAGTGTCACCGCCCGACTGTCCTCCCTGCTAGTCAGAGCCGTTTCAATAAACACACTGATGCTTTCATGGACTCATATGCTAGAAGTCTGGGATGGCGGCGGTGGGCCTCACACACACACACACACACACACACACACACACTTACACGCAGTGCTGATAGGAGAGCGGAGGGGGAATTCCAGGTGGGACTGCTCCCCCTGGAGGTCCGTGTTGGTCGAATCGGAACCGTGTCACGCTGTGCTCTGTGTGGGTAATCTGCTCAGCCCTTTCTCGTGTCATACAAAGCTTATCAGTTAATTAGCCGTGACCGGTTAAGAGAGCCGGGGTTCTGTATGAGCTCTGTTGATGAATGACCGTCTGTCTGACCCGTCTCTGGTGGAGACAGGGAGCTCAGCGTTCTGAGCCCGATGTGTTCTAAGGGCTCATTTAGGACTAGACGCTCTCTCCAATGTCCTCTGAATGCAGCATGTTTGCTTATCGGCAGAGCTGCTGTTGATAGTGTGATTGCTGTACTGCGGATCATCTACAGGTGGCCAACGATGATTGGTGGACAGTGCTCGTTATCTCGAACATGTCTTAGCAGTGTGTGTGTGTGTGTGTGTGTGTGTGTGTGTGTGGTCGTCTAACCCTTTGCCCTGTCTCTCTGGTCTCCTGTGTTGCAGCTGTGTGGCTGTGGCCTGCTGGGCGTCGGCGTGTGGTTGTCCGTGTCCCAGGGCAGCTTCGCCACCTTCTCGCCGTCCTTCCCGGCGCTCTCCGCCGCCAACATGGTCATCGCCCTCGGCGCCATCGTCATGGTGACGGGGTTCCTGGGCTGCCTGGGCGCCATTAAGGAGAACAAGTGCCTGCTTCTGAGCGTGAGTCGCCGCTATTACACCTGACGCATATTCACAGATGCAAAACACACCAGTGGGTACTTTAGACAGCAGCAGTGTTTGTTGTGGTCTGTAGATGCTGCCCAGTCCTCAGCAGAGCGGAGCTAACAAGCTCGATGGGCAGGGGGTAAGGGAAAGTGGGGGGGGTTAGGGTTGTGTGTGTGTGTGTTGGGGGGGGGGTGTAAGGGTTGCTGGCATCATCAGACCTGAGGGGCCCCCAGAGACAAAGTGACCACGACCATCGGATACACTGTGTACTCTGGAAATTGGGCCATGTTCAATTATTGAACACATTTTTTGTGGATGTTTGAAAGGAGAAGGCATGTGTACTGTAGGTTTGGGGCAAAATTGCTTCAAACTTTAACATCAGCATGCAGGCACAGTTTGAGTTGGGGTAAGTGATTGATTGATTGATTGATTGATTGATTGATTGATTGATTGATTGATTGATTGATTGATTGATTGATTGATTGATTGATCGATTGATCGATTGATCGATTGATCGATCGATCGATCGATTATACTTTATTGTTTCCAAGGGAAACTTGTCTTGGGCACAGCATCACATTGCGTTATTAGCATTTGACAAACAACACGTTACACAGGACACAACAGAACAACAAAAACAGGAACAGACCATCGAGAACAACAATCGTCATTGACAGCACATTGCCCAATTGCACTAGAGTTAAACAGTAAAGTGCAAGTGCTAAGGTGTAAGATCTACTCAACATGCGTGATCCCTTAAAGCTCCCTGCACCAAACCCTCAGCCCTAGCCTCCTGCTCTAGAACTGCCCTGTAAAGAGAGCCTGGGACTCCAACAGACACCTCTGTCATAAATAATACCTTATTAATAAACCTGTATTCCAGATCACTTTTAATTCTAATCGAACTTGGGGTTGGTCATTATTTTTCACAGGACCTGGGGAGATAATTCATTAATAATCATTGTTTTGAGTGGGGCTGTCTGTGGATTGTAGTCTGCTAGTCTGCCTGTCAGTCTCTGTCTGCCTGTCAGTCTCTGTTTGTCTGTCTCTCTGTCTGTCAGTCTCTGTGTCTGTCTGTCTGTCTGTCTGTCTGTCTGTCTGTGTGAGTCCAGAGAACATCACAGAGGTGTTGTGCCTTCAAGGGATTAGACAGATCTGTCAGACAGGTTTCCTCTCAAGTTATTGTGTGAACGACTCTCTTTGGATTTGAAATATTCAGAGGCCAAAGAACCCAGGGCATCACTTTCCCTTTTTGCATCAGAAATTCACCGAACTGAAGCACATTTGATAGATACTTCTGACCTGAAAATGTACAAACCCCACCCCTGCACAGCACCACATCAAAAACATGTGTGTAGTGCTTACACAAACACACACACACACACACACACACACACACCTGTCTTTCTCTCACACACCTGTCTTTCTCTCTCTCTCTCACTCTCTCTCTCTCTCTCTCTCTCTCTCTCTCTCTCATTAACACACACAGACATCTGTTAAAACAATTACCGCCGACACGGTGAGATGAAACATTTTCAGTTTGTTTTTTAAGCGTGAAATGAATGGGCTTTGCGCGGGGGCAGGGGGGGGGGGGCTGACAGGCAATTCTAATTGACGTGTGATTTGTTGACGGCGGGGGGGGGGGGGGGACGCAGACGCGGTTTACTTCGTAGAGTTTTTTTTTCTGCTCCTCTTGCCGCCCACTGCGAGATGCCCATGATGCCCATGCCTAAATATTGTATGGACCATGACACAAATAATTAACGGACCATGACACAAATAATTAATAGATGTTTCTAAAACCGTCTCCCATGCTGATAAAATGGGCTTTGGTAAATATTTAGCTGAGGACGAGAAAAAAGGATAGGAGAAGGCAAAGCGCAGGGGTGCGTGGGGAATGAAACTGAGTGGGAATTAAGCTGCCTTCTCTCACATGCCCACAGGAAATAATTCTGTCGTCTCCTCCCCCCTCCCCCCCTCTGTCTCTCTCCTTCCCTCCATCTCCCTGTCTCATAGTTCTTCATCGTCCTGCTGATCATCCTGCTAGCAGAGCTGATACTGCTCATCCTGTTCTTTGTCTATTCAGATAAGGTAAGCAGATTTTCACACCCCCTGGTGAATATGCCTGACAGTCTGTGTGCGGTACCCCATGGTCCACAAATGACTTCCACTGACTGATTTATTGTTAAAAAGCAAAGAACGTACATTATACACACTCAGAAAACCTCGACCTTAAAAGCAATTACACTTCATGTATTATTTATTATTATTACACGGCTCTCTGAAATATTTGATTCTGATTGGACATTCTACCGGTGAATTATTTCTCGATAATTCACTGGCTACGAGCAATTTTCTCCGCTGCTAAGGGCAACACATTGTATGTCTATGGCCGACTGTTGAAAGTTGTCTGAAAGTTTGAACATTCTAAACAATAACGGTTTGGCTGTTGTAGCCTATGCTCAATCTCTGAAGAAGTACAAGGAACCATTTCGTTGGCAAAATAAAATGTGTAGTCATATTAGTAATAATGTTGTTGATAAGTAGCCATGTAATAAGCGTGATAAGGTATGGCCAGCCGGTGATTATGGTAAAAGAAGAGTCATTTAGTGCCTCGGCTTCACCTCTGGGCTCTTCTGTTTCCATAATCACCGCCTGGCCAGACATTATCCCGCACTCACAACAGCTAGTTCCGACCGCGCATTGTGATTGGCCAAGATACATTTGGAGCCGATAACCACGATATACCAACGGGAAAATCACTGGTAAAGGAAGAAGACCGGTATGTACCTGCATTGAAGCCATCCTTCCAGAAAGTCCGTTGAAGTAACTACAATCTTCCAATCCAGTCTGCTCCAAGCGTGTTTGTTATCATATTTTTTTCCCCTTCACTACAGTGAGTGAGTGGGGGATTGTGGGAAATGTGGTTATTAAAACGGAGTGCCGATTTTATCATGACAAGAGGGGCCGCCAAATTTCTGATTTATCTCATGTAGCTTTAAACCAGGACAAAATTGAAATATTGATCATTGGCGAAAAGGATGAAAGAGAGAGACTATCAGTGCACTTAAAAGCACTGTCACCGTCTCTCTGCTCCCCTGCTGAGCAGGTAACTCATATCTTTAATCTCTCCTTACTTACTCCTTACCCTTCCTTCATAAGGGTGATTGTGAAAGTTGTGACCCAAATAATTACAGACTGATTTCTAAATTGTCTTGTCAGGCTAAAATCTTGGAATCCTTAGTCTATCAACAACTCAAGATATTCCTTTCAGCTCACTCTGTTTTCAGCCCACAGCCCACTTCAGTCAGGGTCAGGCCTCCGCACAGCACCGTCTCTGCTGTCACTTTGGTTTTAAATGATAATGTCAATGCCTTGGACGGGGAATAAGCCAATGTGCAGCCATCCTTGTGGATCTCTCCAAGGCATTTGACACTGTTGTTCATTCTTTGCTCTTACACATTGGTTTTAGCTCTGGTGCCTTTTCCTGGTTCCAGAACTATCTTTCTGCTCGGCAGCAGTCTGTGACCTTGGGATCCATTCAGTCAGAGTTTCTGTCGATTACTAAGGGTGTCTGTCCTCCAAGGTTCAAATTTGGATCCTGTTCTCTTCACAATTTATATCAACAATATTTTTTCATCTTTATCAAACTGTCATGCCCATCTGTATGCAGATGATACAATATATAGTGTATACATATATATAGTATAGTATTGCTGATTCTGCTGATCTAGCTGTAGAAAATCTGCAGTTATCTTTCGATAATCTTCAAATTGCTTTCACCGATCTCAAACTTGTTCTTAATGCTCAGAAAACATTTAAAAACATCAAAAAAAAAGTGTGTTGTTCTCCAAGGTTACAGTAAAGTTGACAGTCGGTCTGACTTCTGTATTTCAATTAATAGTGGATCCCTTATTGAGAGAGTTCCAGGCTATAAATATCTAGGTATATGGATTGATGAGAAGCTCACTTTTAAAACCCACATAGATAAGCTTGTCAACAAACTCAGGCAAAAAATTTATTATCTCTACAAAAATAAATCGAATGTTCCGCCTTGTAGAAAAAGAGTTATTGAAGCTGTTTTATATCTGTGCTTGATTATGGTGATGTTATCTGTAGGCAAGTCTCTGCTTCTATTCTTAAGGCCTTAGATGCTGTTTACCACTCTGGCATTAGGTTTATTACTGGAGATCCCTACAGCACTCATCATTGTATTCTGTATGCTAATGTTGGATGGTCTTCCCTTTACCAGAGATGTGATTAGCATATGCATATTGTTTTCTATAAGGCCCTTCTTGGTAAACTTCCATCTTACATCACCTCAATGCTTGTCCAGTCCTCCGGCCCACATCACACTCGGTCCTGTGACCGGCTCCTTTTAGACATCCCGAGAGTTCGAGCTGAACTGGGTAAATCTGCGTTTTCGTTTTATGCTCCTTCCATCTATTTTTAGGGAAAGTACTATGTGCTACATTGATTTGTATGAATGGTGCTATATAAATAAAATGACATTGACATTGGCATTGCCATTCTGACGAGGATTAAAAACACAATAAAGTCTGGTGACTTATTTCCATTGTGGTCCTCTTCAGACAAGCAAGATGTGCAACGTACAATTGCGAAATACTGCAAAGACATTGTGCAAAGAATATTCATCCTGAGTGAGACATCATAAAATTACCCTCTAACTCTAATTGTCAAAAAAATTACACACTACAACGAATGACAAACCTATTTGTGCCCTACGTAGATAGTCACGTATGCAAGGATGTCTTAAAGCTGGATTGCCCCTTGGCCATGTTTATCTTTGTGGGCAGACTGTTCTATAATACTGCAGCTGAGTAGGAAAGTGACCTGACCATAAGTGTTAAAGGCGTAGTGTGCTTTTGTGACATTTAGCCCTATTTGTGGTCTGTCTACCATGAGCCTGCAACATAGAGACCATAATTTCACTGATTGTTCCAGTATTGAGCTAGCTTAATGTGTGGGAAAAACTGATACATTTTCTGAGACAGGAAGCACAGGGTGTAATCTTACCATTATGCTCTCCTGTGAAATGTATTGCAATCCAAATATTTATATGTGACCCCAGGTGCTTGTTTTTGCTGCTCCCATGGAGGACTACTGTGCAAGTTATGCAAAGCACATAAAAATATTTGGATTGCGATACATTTCACAGGAGAGCATCACTCTTTGTTCTACTCTGAGCCATCCCAGACTCTTAAAAGTCAAGTAGAACAAATACTATCTATCTATCTATCTATCTGTCTGTCTGTCTGTCTGTCTGTCTGTCTGTCTGTCTGTCTGTCTGTCTGTCTGTCTGTCTGTCTGTCTGTCTGTCTGTCTGTCTATCTCTATCTTTTAAAACATGCTGAACTTGATATGTTCCTCTTTTAAAGTGTGTGCCCCCCTGCGGGAGGTTAAGTGTCCTGACTCATGCAGAGAACCTCCGGGTCAGAGGTCAGGCCACACAATGCAGCTCCCCTCCGGCCAGCTGCCTGACTGTAATTGACCTACAGCTCTCTCTCTCTCTCAGCCCTCTCTATCTCTCTGTCTGCCGTCCTCCCAGCGCTCCAGAACTGCGTTTCCCATGACCCCAGGGTCAGGCCGGGGCTGTGTGCTGCTATGCAGGGCCACGCTCTCAGTGCTGGGGTGCGGGTTGAGTGCCAGTATGTAGGCTGCTGTCTCTATGAGAACATTTGACGGCATGTAAAGCTCTGAAGGTGACTGACATCCATGGGAGAGAGGAGATTCGTTCCGATCCCTCACGCAAGTGCCCCAGACATGTCCAAGCCACCCACTGTAGACAAATGTTTTTGTGTAGGTCAGATTGCACTCAGATAAATGTTTTTTTTTGTGTGTAGGTCAGATGGCACAGCGCTTACTTACTCCTTTTTTCAAGGGTATTGTTGAGAGGACGCAACACCTAACCCGCACGACGAAGAAGAATAAGGGCATGGTAGATTCCAGTCTTCTTGTTTCGCTCAGTCTTCTCCCTTGGGCACAGAAGCTAATTCCTTCTTTGTTTTCATCTTATTCCTCAGATTTAGTCTCTCAGCCAGATAAAGGAATTCATTTAGCGGTCAATCCCATCCCAGATTTCAATCTTTGGCTGTCTCACAGGAGTAATTATGTCTGTGGTCTTATCATAGTTAAATTAAGTTGCAGCTTAGCATCCAGAATCTGAAGCCAGAGCTTTTTAATGGAATACTAATGGAAACTTCTTGACTTCTCACTGGCAGCAGCTAGCCACCTGTGAAGGGAGGGATGGAGAGAGGGAGTGAGGAGGAAGAGATGGGGAGAGAAGGAGGGACTGTGTGTGTGTGTGTGTGTGTGTGTGTGTGTGTGTGTGTGTGTGTGTGTGTGTGTGAGAGAGATAGGTAACGAGAGAGAGAGGGAGAGAGAAGGAGAGAGAGGGATAGAGAGAGAAAGAGGTAAAGAGAGAGAGAGAAATAGGTCAAGAGAGAGACGGGGGGGAGAATGAGGGAGAGAGAGAGTGAGAGAGAAAGGTAAAGAGAGAGAGCGAGAGAAAGAGGTAAAGAGAGAGAGAGAAATAGGTCAAGAGAGAGACGGGGGGGGGGAGAATGAGGGAGAGAGAGCGAGCGAGAGAGAGAGAAAAGCAGAGCTGTGGTCTCGACCTGTACTGAATATGAGTCTGCATCAGCAGAGCTTCCAAACTACAGAGTTGAGAATACCGGGTCACTCCCCCCAGCTAGTTCCAGTCAATAGACCCCAGTGTATTATGCCTTTATGCTTCCTCTATCTGAGGAGAGGATTGTGTGTTTGTGCTCCATCAGAGTTAATAGGACATGGAACCATCCCAACGCTGATGCCCTGGAATATTTCTGCCTTTATTGGCCTGGCAAAGTCATTGGAGTGTGAAGCTGTTACCGCAATTGGTGCGCTATTGGACTATAGATAACTGTCACTGTGTTGTACCAGAGAGTCTAGACTCAGGAAATTGTTGGCCCCCATTGTTACCCAGACAGTGTCCCATGTTAGGGGATGGAAGCAGAGCAGGGCGGAGAGGATATGAGTTGTGTATCAATCAGAAAGAGCCTAAACATATGAACATATTGATTTCATGCCTCCATCCCACCTTCTCCCCAGTGAGATATTGTACAGTAAAGCACGGCTCTGCCATCAGAGGAATGCTAATTCATTTCTACTATTTGATCTTCAAATCATAAGGCATTTTATTAACAAGCCTGAAGATACACACACCCCAGAACTCTGTTGGCTGCCTTTAAAAAGATATCAATAGAGGCCATAAAATAGACCTGTTACTGTTTCAAATGCATAATGAGCATGGTGAGCATGGTGTTGTCCCACATGGCGACATGCTGCTCCCTTACAGACTCGGAGCCTTATAGAGCATCAACTTCTGGCTGACTGAAGTGCCAGGATTCGTTCCATTCCAGGAATGTGTTTCCTTCCATGTGCCCTCATTCAATTTCCTACAGGTCAGGCAGGATTTCAGATGGAATTGACTAGGTACTCTAGGTGTAAACAACAACAGCAACAACATGTAAACTGCCCTCCCAACCCCTCCTCGCGCCTCTGCTCTGATTAAACTCCGGTCTCTAGGCTGTGGGCCTGTAGTGGCCAGTGGCCCACCATATGATTGAAGCAGATGGCCACAGCCCAGATTATTATCCATTTCATGGGTTATTCTGTAATTCTGTAATTCTTTATATCATATTCTTAAGAAATAAATATTATTTCCTGTATTTTCTTTAAAATGATATTCCACAGCAGCCGACTATTTTATTTACTTTATTCTGTAATTAACAAACTTTTTTCTAGATTCATTCTCTGTTTATTCTGTAATCTTTAAACTAAGTGGCTTTTCTGGTAAAGTTAAGTGCTTTTTTAAGCAACATTTACTGTATGTCACAGATTAGGGCTGTGTAGTCAGGTAATTGTCCTTCAGGGCTTGTGGTCAAAACATGTACAGTAGTCATGGTAAGGGTGAAACACGTACAGTAGTCATGGTAAGGGTGAAACACGTACAGTAGTCATGGTAAGGGTGAAACACGTACAGTAGTCATGGTAAGGGTACTTTGTTGAGGATGCTGAGGTAATGGTCACGTGGTTTGGGGTGGAAACTCCTCTACCATGGGATGCTACAGTAGTCCAGGCTACAGTAGGTCAGATGAAGATATACATGTATTAGCTAGTCTGCGGAAGGGGGATCTGGCGGAGTGGTGCTTGGCTGGAAGGGGTTGAGGAGGGAGGGAGGGAGGGAGGGAGGGAGGGAGGGAGGGAGGGAGGGAGGGAGGGGGCAGCCGGCGGGTGGAAGACCCCGGCAGCAGCGCTAGCACTCAACTGGAAGAGCCCCTCTGGTGTACCCATCACACTGTGAGCTGGACAGTAATACAGTACAGTAAAGCCCCAGTCATGCATTATTAATCTACCAATGATTACAGTAGGAGTGCCCCCCTCTACCCCCGGGCCATGGCTCCGTGCCCACACTCGGGGGTCCAAGCCCGGTCCGGGCCCTCTGCCAGCTCCGTGAAGAGGGAAAGAGGGGGGACCGCTGGGCCTGATGCCCAGGCTGGTGACCGGTGCCCAGTGGGCATCAGCCTCGCCAGCTCTCCTCTGCCAGCCTCTCAGCATGGGCACCCCTGACCGCCAGAGTGGACAGGTGGCGGCTACAGAGAAAGAGAAAGAGAGAGAGAGAGAGAGAGAGAGAGGAGGTGGCCGTATCTCTACAAGTATATCCTACAGCAGCAGGCAGACAGTAGGCAGGGGAGAGTACAGTATGTGCTCTATGATGTGGGCAGGGTATATCCTGACGGGTGTGAGGGGAGAGAGGGGGCCTTTGTGGGGGGCGAGCCGTAGAGGCCTGTATCCTCGGCTGAGCTGGATGAATGCTGGACTAAGCTATATCGTCCACTTTTCCTATGTGATCAGTCGACATGAAGGAACCTCATATTCACAGCCTCGTGAGACCATCCTGATCTCTTCAAGCTCACATTGTTTCACTCTGCACATCAGTCGGGCAAAGCTTGATAGAGATCCGTTTGTGCCCGATGAGAAAACGATGCGCCTTTCAGCATTCTTTGAGGAAATACTAGCAGCTACGACGGGCGTGGCGTAGGCGTGACGACGGCGAGAAGCAACTGTTCGTTCTAAAACAACAATGGCGGTGGAGGTTAGCTTTGATGCCGTTACAGCGTCAGTTATAGCCTATCTGAACTGTAGAGCATTTCTTAATTGAAAGAAAAGCAAAGAACGACACTGAAGGATTTTCTACACGGAAAATATGTTTTCGCTCTTCTCCCGACTGACAGTGATAGATGATTCATCCAATCACCTACCGAGTAGTTTTCAAAGTGCCTGGCCTTTTACAAACAATCTGCAACAAAGCTTTCCCAGATGTTTGTGGGAAACAAACCATCTGGCACGCGTCAAGTTATATGTATGCAGGCTATGAAGAATAAAATAAGGAAGCCTTATTCGACTCCCTGTCCAGGTAGAGGCACTCTGTGAAGTACAAAGTCCAGGGAGTACATTTTCTTTTTCAAATATTGGTCCAAGTGTATAGACCTTGAGGCCATAATGTTAGATAAGGATTTTAAACATTCCTCTCCGGATATGAAACTGATAAAGGAAGCATGACCCTTGGTGCTCAACTGTCTGGGGCAGGTTCACCTATCCACGGTGAAAAATGAACACAGTCATATGAAAGAAATAGAACCTGCACAGCCGTGACGCTGCAAAATCTAATTTACTAGGACATTTAGAGTTTCATTTTGATGAAATGACCTGAAGAAGAGGAAGCGCTCGAAACGTCCTAGTAAATGTGATGGTGGAGCATACTGTAACAAGTATGCACGTTCTATTTCTTTCATATGATCATGTTTTAACCCAGCACCCCACAAAGTGATGTGCGTATTCTTCATTTTTCTCATGAAAAGTGAACACAGCCCAGTGCTGCAGAGGTCAGACAGGGTGACACAGCTGAGGGAACAGCCAGACCTGCAGACGGATGTCCCCTCAGGTCCCCGGGCCATCAGCAAGCAGGCTGGCATCCATACTGCTCATCCTCCTCTCCCCCATCCTACTCCTAACCTCCTCCTCTTCCTCCTCCTTCTACTGTACTTCTACACCACGCCCTCCTCCTCCTCTTCACCAGTCACACCCTAACTAGCTGTTAGCTCCTCCTCTTCCTCCTCCTCCTGATTGGCTGGCTCCTCCAGTCCCCCTTGGCCCCCCAGTTTTTGCCAGAACTGCTGCCAGAAATACTCAGCAGAAGTCATTTCTCCATTCTCCAGGGCTTCTTAGTCTTAGACTAGGTTTCATTTGTGTCTGAAAATCCTGTATTTTCCACAAGGAGCTGCTCATTAATTTGAAAATGGTTCACTGGTTAATTATTATGTGGTATTTAATACATTCACAGTTCTGATACATTCCATATCAGTGAGTTATTAGAGTATTTTTACATGATAGAGTCTGTTTCTGGTGCTGTCAGACTGATGGATACCACTGTCACATCCTGTTGAGACAGGATTGGTCACAGGGAGCCATCATGAGTGGGCCTCAGAATGAGAAAGGTTTGCCAATCCTAGACGGGTTTTGATGAGCTCTGATAAAAGTTTCACTTCTACACGTTGCGTGATGTGACAGTTCCAAATTGGAAAACGGTGTAGTTCTGTTATCAGAGATTACTTCAGCCAAGCTCTGAATTAGAAAATAGGCTACCTCAGCTAAGAAGCCTTTCTGCCTGTTCCTTCTGGGGAGAGAAAATGGGTCAAAGTCGTAGCAGATCAAGACAACGTCTATTCCCAGAGGTTTTTTCTCCTGTTCGTTAGTGCTAAATCTAGATCATTGTGTTGCAATCTCAGACCTCTCGTCCACAAATAGAGTGTGCCGGAGAGGAGTGTTTGAAACAGAGCGGGCCGGCTGCGGGGTTAGGGCCGGTAGGTAGAGAGAGGGAGAGAGACCAGAGAGAGACCAGAGATTGATGATGCTGCTCTTCATCTCATGTCCCTGCTTTACAACTGATAGGCTTGTGGCCGCAAGCTCAGGTACTACACACACATGCACACGCACGCGCACACACACACAAACACACAGATCGACATCACTCCACTTTGGCATAGAGGAGAAGAGAAGATAGGACTGGAAATTAAATCGATATTTCTTCACTCTATATATTTTTTATATTTAATTTATATTTAATCTCTCTCTCTCCCTCTCATTATAAATGCTGTATATATGTATATATAATTGAAATGGGTTAGGTGTGATTAATCACATTTATAGCAGGTATGATTCTGATTATACTGTAGGCTACTCAGGTGAAAAATGAATTAGGCTATTTCTCATGTTTAATTCAGTGGCTAGTTTATTTACGTGAGTAAATATTAGATTTTCTCACTAACAAGCTACAGAACACAGCCGTGATAAATGTCTCATGCTGCTCTTTAAATTATTCATGTCATCACATGTTCACTGTGCCTGTAGTCTAACCACTCAACAAGTACTTCCTGACAAGCCGGTACATTCCAGTATTGTAGAGGCACTCTAATGTTCAGTGTTACCCTTAGAAGTACAGACAGTGTGTTCTTATGCTCTGATTCTCCTGGTGTCATGTGCCAATCATGTCCTGGTGCTCAGAACTTCTCAACGCTAATCTCCACCTGTTAGAGTGAGCAGCCAATCGCGGTGTTGAACAGTGTTCAGCTGAGCTTCCCTCTGTCGGAGCAGGAGGGTGGCGTCCCTCTGGTGTCTGTCTCCGTCAGCCCTGCCTCAGACGTTGGGGGGGAGGGGGATCTGCTTCTGACACTCTACAGTACACGTCTACTTAAGATTTTAATATGAGAAAAATGTCATGTCTCTTTCCTCTCCTCTGGAGAAATAATGTGTCTCCTATGGGACCTGCACTCTCTGGTTTATTACAGTGTTGTCCTGTATTATTAGCTTTCCAGTATTACAATCTTTCACGCCTCACTGGGCACTCAGCTCTAATTGTCGGTCTCATCAACAACACGTCGGATGAAATATCTCTGGCAGCCATGAAAATGGCCGCTGGTCGTAGTGGGTTGCATTGTACAGCGTCAGCTAAGAGGAAACTGTCTGGCCGGGCCAGAGGGCGTGTCAGAGCTCAGCCGTGGAGGGAGGAGCTATTGCCACTACTTCCTGTACATGAGATGGTACTGTGCCTGTGTTGGATGCTCTGATTGGTCCAATCAATCAAAGCTTTAATTGTATAGCGCATTTCATACCCAGAGGCAACACAATGCGCTTTACAGAGAACAAGGGAGGTGGGTATACGACCCACCCCTGCATATTCCAGAGGGTGTGTACTAACCTTGTTATCATTTATGCTTTGTGATTAATGCTGTTGTCTCTATCTCTCTCCCTCTCCCTCCCTCTCTCTCTCTGTCTCTCTGTCTCTCTCTCTCTCTCTCTCTCTCTCTGTCTCTCTCTGTGTCTCTCTCCCTAGGTCAGCGAGAATGCTAAGCAAGACCTGAAGGATGGTCTTGCTCTGTACAACACAGACAACAACGTGGGCCTGAGGAACGCTTGGAACATCATCCAGGCTGAGGTAGGTGACCTCGACCTGGGTGGAGAGAAACCTCCCTGGTGCTTTCCAAAGTCCTGAATGAGTCAGCTCACTGAAAATAACCGAATAACAGACACTTGAGGATGGGCTGTTGAGAGTGTTTGACAGTCAGTTATCCCAATCTCATTTCCTCTTTTGTAAAAATACAAAGCGTTATGGATCCTGTGTGTGTGGTTAAATTCAGGTGTTAATGAGGATATATGGATGTATAGGAGTCGTGGGAGTGATGGATGGTGAACTCACTCACTCGCACACACACACGCGCACACACAACCAATTCACCACAATCTAGGAACGATACATCAATCTATTTCTTTTAAGTCTTTGTCTGAATCCATTTTGCTGTAATTACAGTATTAAAACTGTATCCCCCAGAAGTGTTCTGTTCATTAAGTGTAGTCCTTGAACATTTCTGTTACATCAGCATCAACCTACAGTGGCTATAATTACAGCACTTACGAAGGCAACTTAGGAAAGTTTGTTTGAGTTCTTTTGGGACTCTTAGACAGGTGCCATTAATGCATCCAATGTGTTTGTGTGTGTGTGTGTGTGTGTGTGTGTGTGTGTGTGTGTGTGTGTGTGTGTGTGTGTGTGTGTTTGTGTTTGTGTTTGTGTGTGCATTTATGTGTGTGTACGTGTGTACGTGTGTGTGTGTGTGTGTGCGTGTGTGTGTGTGTGTGCGTATGTGTGTGTGCGTGTGTGTGTGTGTGCGTTTTGTGTGTACGTGTGTGTTTTGCATGTGCGTGTGCATGTGTGTGTACGTGTGTGTGCGTGTGCGTGTGTGTGTGTGTGTCCACAGTGGAAATGCTGTGGTGTGACAGGATATACTGACTGGCATGAGGCCCTGAAGGAGAAGATGGTTCCTGACCGCTGCTGCCAGGAACACTACCAGGAGTGCGGCCGCAACGCCACCAACATGTTCTGGAACAGGGTGAGCCACGGGGCATGGCAGGGTGCTGGGGACAGGGTGAGCCACGGGGCATGGCAGGGCGCTGGGGACAGGGTGAGCCACGGGGCATGGCAGGGCGCTGGGGACAAGGTGAGCCACGGGGCATGGCAGGGTGCTGGGGACAGGGTGAGCCACGGGGCATGGCAGGGCGCTGGGGACAAGGTGAGCCACGGGGCATGGCAGGGTGCTGGGGACAGGGTGAGCCACGGGGCATGGCAGGGCGCTGGGGACAGGGTGAGCCACGGGGCATGGCAGGGCGCTGGGGACAGGGTGAGCCACGGGGCATGGCAGGGCGCTGGGGACAGGGCGCTGGGGACAGGGTGAGCCACGGGGCATGGCAGGGCGCTGGGGACAGGGCGCTGGGGACAAGGTGAGCCACGGGGCATGGCAGGGCGCTGGGGACAGGGTGAGCCACGGGGCATGGCAGGGCGCTGGGGACTGAGGTCTAGGGTCCCCGGGGGGGCCTGGAGAGTACCTACTCAAATGGATGAGAAGGCGTGGATTACACTAATGCGTATTCGTCGGAAAAAGCGTACATTTTTCTCAGTTTGCGCCTATCAAATACACTACCCCGGGGAAAACGAGTGAACCCGGAGGCCTTAAAGTACTGTACGCCCTGAGCTACGTATTCCGACTAGAAATCCTGAGCAGCGTTGCTTTCAATCTTCCCAAAACGCCCATCTACTGTAATTGCAGATCGTTTTCATGGTTACAAATACGCAGCCGTGCAAATATGCATTAGTGTAATCCAGTCCTAACTGAAGATCTGCTGCTGTTGGTTAGTTTGTTTGCTAGTTAGCTGGTTGGTTCCATCCTAAGTGGTTAGAGTTTGTCTACTT
>NC_140251.1:4348337-4363337 GCF_949987555.1 Borostomias antarcticus | reverse complement strand
GGGTCAGATGTTCTGCTGGGAGGTGTCAGGCAGGGGGTAGAATGTGCCATAGGGCAGGTTAATTTAATTGACGTGTGTGTGTGTGTGTGTGTGTGTGTGTGTGTGTGTGTGTGTGTGTGTGTGTGTGTGTGTGGTGGTATGGAATCACCTGAGAAGGGGAAGAACTAAGAATCGTTTCCTGCCGTACGCCACCAACCAGCTCAACACCCCCCCTCTACACACACACACACACACAAAACTTCTGAAGCACGCTTTTAGCTGACTGATATGCGCTCAAACGCTGTGAAAGGTACAAAACAGTCGCGCTAAGCCGGTACCCGACAGCGCCCGTGCGTGCGTGTGTGTGTGTATGTGTGTGACGGCTCCGCTCGCTCTGTTTCAGATCACACTGTTGAGACCGAGCAGACACGTCAGTGCAGAGCGCGGGGAGGGGGGGGGGGGGTTAGGGCGGAGAGAGGGAGTGATGTCGTGTCTCTCGTAGCTGCCGGAGAGACTCTGTCTCATGCTCTTTTCGCCCCTCCCTCCACGCGCTCGTCCCCTTCCTTGCTCTGTGTATGTGTCCGGACGCTGCTCCGGTCTCCCACCCTGGATGAGAGGAGGGGTGGAGGGGAGGAGAGGAGGAGAGGAGGGGTGGAGGTAGAGGAGAGGAGGCGGGGAGGGGAGGCAGTTTGGAAACAGGTAACAGCTCTGTATGGCAGCTATGTTCAGCAGCTGTACTCTGAATGGAGGCTTCAGCATCCAGCTGCCAGCCGAAGTAGTTTGAAGGACTGTGTGTGTGTGTGTGTGTGTGTGTGTGTGTGTGTGTGTGTGTGTGTGTGTGTGTGTGTGTGTGTGTGTGTGTGTGTGTGTGTGTGTGTGTGTGTGTGTGTGTGTGTGTGTGTGTGTGTGTCACCGTTACCATGAAAAGAGGGACCAGATGTGTCTGGGTTCTAGAGCTCACCCCAGCAAGCAGGGGACAGGACACGGGGACAGACGCAGGACTCTGCTAGGGACGGGTGGCGTTAGGACACCGACACCACGTTGCTGCTACATTGGACGCGGGGTGTAGGAGAGGAGCTAGAGGAAAGACGAGCGAAACGTCGCTTAGAAACAGTGTCGTGGACCCTGCCGACCGAACTGACAATGGCGGGCTTTCATTTCAGACTCAGCGCTAGACGGCTGGACACCGCACGAGGTGACCTGTATGTCGGAGACTGATGACTGCTGACCTGCCTGCATCTGATTCACTCTTTCTACCCCCCGTTCACACACACACACACACACACACACACACACTGCTTGTTGTGTCCACAGGGGGAACATGACAGTTATTGATGTGCAGGCATGAGACATGAGTGATCCGAAGTCACAGACTTTAATGCCTGTCTGCCTCTACAGACACTGCACAGGATCCATAGACAAGGCTGAGAGGTTGTATTTGGGTGATTGTAAAGTCCGGTTTGCTGGCGTGTGCATGTGGGGGTGTGTGTGTGTGTGTGTGTGTGTGTGTGTGGGGAGAGAGGTCGATTCTCATGGACAACCTGAGATCACATACTACAGAATAGCACACAGGAGAACAGCCCTGCATGTCGAGAGCTGGTATTGTATTGTGAACACCTGACATACAGAACAGTACCTTGCCATGTGTGAAGTGATTTGGAGTGGCGTGCTTTGATGATGAATGACAGAAGAACAGCCCTGTGTCACACTCCTCAGCCACATGATCAACATGTATTTGGAATCCAAAGTGAAAGAGAAACTTTTACACTACTGATATATCACACTTCAGAAAATATTCTTTTGAATCCAAAACTTTTTTTTTTCCGTACTTCACATACAGTAACTGACACGGTCCCCGGTGAACAGAGGAGTGACAACATTGTCCTGTTCTCATGTCTTTATTCTCTCTCGTCATTGATCGTTTCAGTGTTTTTATCCAAGGCATCATTGTTGTTTCTCGTGTTTAGGAGGGCAGGGGGCCTGTCACTTTAACTCAAGTGTTTTAATTATGTTATTTTTGTACATTGTTGTCATTGTTTTGTCTGTTTTTATACAATGTGCTGTTAAAAAATAATGTTATACTCAGCTTTGTTTCGTGAATGAAGTTCATGGTCTGTAACTCATTTTGAGAACATGACACCATGAGGTATGTTTTGGTTTGGGGTTTTTAGACAGGTAACAGTGACAGAGTTGTCATCATAGAGATACTGTACATTGGGATTGAATCTCTGACGCTGTTATGGTAGTTTCCTGTTCCAGGTGCAAACACCTACCTGTCTTAACGTCACCCCAGGTGTGTAAAGTTCCATTCGGAGCGGAGGCAAAACACACATACACACATACACACATACAGTGAAGGTGCAAGTGCTGCTGTTTGTGTTGCTATCATATGAAGACCCGTGTGTATTAGATGTGTTTTTACCTGTCCTTTAACCCTGCGTGTGCTGTTAGAGCAAAAGCCCATCCGGCCCCCTGAAATATGTTTTATCACACAATACTGAGGAGCACGTTTCATCGCCTCAGTGCATCTCCTACACCACCCAGCCCAGGATGTAAATATATACTCATCGTACAACTGCCATGTAATACTGGTGTACCGCTGCCAAGAGACATGTGTTCATCAACCTGCTGACTGTAGCCTATGTGCTCATTGGCATCTTCTAACCTTGAATGGAACTCTGCACCCCAGCAGGAGGTCACACTACCCAGGGTCAAAGCCTCTACTGTGTCCCCTCACAGCGATGAAGTCATTCTCTCAACTCTGGATGTAACTAATCTTGCACCCATTAATAATTGTTATTTTATTCATCCTCTATTCTTTGTTTGATAGATTTGTTTGCATTTGTACTTTTTAATTCAGGAGTAAGTGTAATTAATAAATGTGTTCTTTTATTGTTAGTACTGTATTCATACTTTCAATGGACGGCGTTGCATCTTGTGGTGAGAGACGAGATATGTTTCGTGAGGGTTCCATGGATTAAGAACGGGGACGTACGCATCATTCTTACTGGAACATGGACGCCCGGCCACAGGAAGGCGGAGGGGAGGCTGCCCCCACAGCGATGGGGTTATGTTCACTGTGGGGGAGAATCTGTAAATTAGCATCTCATTACTACCACCTTTGACATATTTTTTTTTTATAATCTCCTAATCCTAATCTGCGGCCCTGAAACTGCCTCCCTGAGCTGTGGAAATGTACTGTATGCTCTGAACGGTGTGTTTGATGTAGTGTCATGGTGGGTGGCAGAGCTGATCTGACACCTGCCAGCCTCGTCCTGTGGAGTTTTTTTTTGCTACATGTAAAAGCACTCTGAATATCTATATTAGGTAGTGCACTACATTTCATTCTTAAAGATCCTACTATTTTTTAAATAAAGGAAAGTGTGTCACCAAACCCCTTGATACCGTACGCTGGTTGCCTTTCATGTCTGATGCTGTGTGGATTCTTATGTCTTTCTTGGCACTGCTAACCATGTACCAGTATTCAAATAGTGCTTGAAGATTCATCTCCATGTTAGTCTGCGGTGGGATTTGGCAAAACAGCTAAGTGAACCAGTGTCCCAGCACAACAGAAGAGAGAGAGAGAATGCTCTACAAAACAGTGGGGGGACAAAAAAGATGGCGACTGTTCTGACAGACGTTGCCTGAGCAGTGAGGGTCTCTGGGCTTGCAGTGACGATGATGAGTCCTCATAATGGAGTTCTATCGTATCTGAGGTGACATGAGCACCAGAGCACTTTTCAACCCATCTCCATCCCTTGGTTCACGTTTCTGTTCTGCCCTTTGTGATAGTGAGTGGAGTTTTTGTGCCATTCCATTCTAGCGTTTTCTAACAACAATGTTCCCTCTATGCAAAAATAGCTCTATTTTAGTCTTTGTACAGATTATTATTTTTATTTTGTATTAGTAACATGTACTGAAATAAAGTGATTAGAAGAGATATTCTTTTCCGCGCTTTTCTTTTTTTCCTTTTTTCAGTGTGCCTTTCTTCAGAAACACCATTAGTTCATTAATTAAATACATAATATGTTTTCATTTGAATGAGACTACAGTGTATGTGCTGTGCCCAGTATTATCTATTTTTTCTGTAAATCTCTGTTCTACCAAATATATAAAATAGAACTCTGTTCAGACACAACAGGTGAGGTCGATATCTTTACCATTCAATACCAGACCGTCTTTTACTCTCAGTCAATATCAGAGAAGGGGCTTTAATGGACCACTTCTCTGTCGTTCACACAAACTGCTGTCTTTGAAGATACAGGTTTAGCACTGCCAAGAAATGTTCTTCTTTTAAATGATTTAATATTACGTCTGGCTGTGGTACAACATGATTCGGCCAGAGAGCCGGGTCTATGATGAATCATTGATATTAGTATACTGTAGCACATGCTTTACTTGAGCACAGTACTGTACTATTCACAGGACTGCCAAACAAAGGTGGAATGAGATATACTATAGATACTGTAGGATGAGTCATTCGGAGATTAAGAGATCAAACAAATGATGGGTGAGAAACAATGATTTATCCCACTTCACATCCATAGACATGAAAAGGTGTCAATGTGATTGATGAGAGAGATCAATGTGATTGATGAATTAGTCAGTTGATAATGCATGTGAATGTCGATCAATACCCAAGGCTGGCAGTCAACTATCTAGGCTTCAGAGAGAAAAAGTAGGAAAAATCGATCTTGTTCTCTTCTCTTCTTGTCTCTCTTTATTAAGTCCTCTACTGGGGCAGAAGGAGAGAGAAAGAGAGAGAGGTTGTGTGGCCAACAGGCCGACAAACCTCCAGAGCCTTCAGGCCTTTCATCCAGGGGTTTGGGGGCCAGAGAGAGGTTTTGTGTGCAACCTGACTCATGGGCTGGCAGGACAGTTCTGGGCTCTACCAGCATGGCTGGGACAGAGTCACATCTGACACCGCCCCCCCCCCCCCCTCTTCCACCCCTATCTGCTACCCCCCTCCCCGCTAGCAGCTGGTTCACAGGGGGGTCAGATGTCCCCAGGGTGCGGTCCGCGCTAGATCTCGCGGCTGTTTTGACTCTGTTCAGAGCTGCTCAGAGCTGAGAGGGAACAGCCTCAAAGTCACCATGGACAGAAAGTTGAGCCTGAGCCGAGCGGAGACCTTCTCCTTCATCAACCCCTGGATCAGGTACTTCCTCTTCTTCTTCAGCTTCCTGTTCTGGGTAAGTGCACATGCAAGCTGACAACTTCCACAACTACACGCTGACAACAGAACTGTACAAGTCCTGAAGCAACAGTCCTGAGTGTTTATGCTGCTAATCTCATGATGACTCAAACCAAGTAAAATCCATGCTGCCTGTGCACAGCAGTGGTGGACCTTCTCAAAGGTAGTAGTGGTACTGGTAACAGAAATTGAAATGTCCAAAAAACACTTATGGACACATCATACTGTAGGAATATTTTAGAGAGTCCTCCTATGATCTCTAAATGCAAGACTACGTATCAACAAACATGTTAATACTGTATTGTTGCATTTCATATTTTGTTGAGCTACAGTATGTCAAGTAACACTTTATTTGTCCCCAAAGTCAAAACAAAATGTATGAAGCGTTGTCGGGTGGACGAGCTATTACCTTTTGCTATTAGAATTTAGCAGTGAAATGGCTGAGGGTATGTAGGAGTGTTTGTATCTGTTGGTTTTGGCTAGTGGGTATTTGAAGCAGGAACCCAAAGACAAGGTCTGTAACTCTAGATGCAGTGGGTGGGGTGCTGTCAGACAGGATGGATTCTGCTTTCCTTAACAACTTACTGTCAACAGTCCTGAAGCGCCGGCTTTGTGAATGAGCGGTTCACAGATCAACTGTATTTCTGAAAACCTCTCAGGGCAGAGTGGATGAATCAATATGTTGAGACAGTGATTCAGTTCCAGCAGCTAACCTGAGCCTGCTCTCAGACACCATGTGACTCACTACTTTAATATTCTTCCACACATCAGGATGCAACTTGAGGTGATTAATATACCGTCTCGTTTTAGTTTGAAGGGGCCCATAATCCACGGATGCTCATTCTATCAAAAAGAAAACATCAACTATAACTGTTGACATACAGCCGACCGGTTATGGTGCGAGTCGAGCATTTAGAGACCATCCAAATCTCATTTGCAGACTGCTACCTTTCAGAGCAGAGTGTTGCCTCAAAAAAGTGTCTCCGTCAACAATCAATACCAGTTAAATTCAACTAAACTGTCCCAGGCGAAATACCCTCAGCTATGATGTAAACAATCCTCTGGCCTGCTGTCAAACCCGCTACCCCCTTTCTATCCTCCAGAATACACTGGATGATTAACCCTAGAAACTATAAGCCATTCAATCAAGACTGTGGACTGTAGATAAAGTCTACACAGGGACGTTGTTGTTGTGTATTTCCCTGGCAGCGCAGTGATCTATTGTGGCGTGCTCTATGGGATGGATGAATGTGAGCAGCCATGCCAGGGTTGTGGATGTCCGTGGCGTGCCGTTGTGTTTGGGAGTGCTGGGCCACGTGTCCGCCTAAGCACAGGGCTGTGGTGGTGGACAGCTGGCATGCAGAAAGAAAAAGGATCAAATGGAAATGACGGCATTGAAGAGAAACACACACACACACACACTCTCTCAGTTCATTCAAAGTTTCTTCCTTCTAACACTGTAAAGTATAGTGATTTGTGTGCTTACAGGCTAGACAGGGTGATGTGTGTGTTTGTGGATATAGAGAGTAAGTGATAGAGAGGCTGGTGTGTGTGTGTGTGTGTGTGTGTGTGTGTGTGTGTGTGTGTGTGTGTGTGTGTGTGTGTGTGTGTGTGTGTGTGTGTGTGTGTGTGTGCGAGCGTGTGCGTGTGTGGATGTAGAGAGTAACTGATAGACAGGCTGGTGTGTGTGCATGAATGTGTGTGTGTGTGTGTGTGTGTGTGTGTGTGTGTGTGTGTGTGTGTGTGTGTGGATGTAGAGAGTAACTGATAGACAGGCTGGTGTGTGTGTGTGTGTGTGTGTGTGTGTGTGTGTGTGTGTGTGTGTGTGTGTGTGTGTAGTAGCAGTAATCAGACATGGCTGGTCTGTGTTTGTGTACCAGAGACAGGCCCTGAGCTCAACACTGCAGGCCTAAATCCTGTGTGCCTTTGTCCCACTCTTCCCTGGCCCCCTCTGTGTGTGTGTGTGTGTGTGTGTGTGTGTGTGTGTGTGTGTGTGTGTGTCTGCCATAATGACAGGCTAATTCCTCCTTTCACCATGGAAAAGCAGAAATAGAATGCCTTCAAAGAGTGTCTGTCTGTCTAGATATTTAAACACTATCATGGGGACAGGAAGCACCATCTCCTAAACACTGACAAACTGTCTGTGACAGCTTTTAGCGAGGCAACCAGGAATACGTGCATAAGTTTGTCACACTTGAGCACAGCCTGAGAGGTCAAACTGAAACAACAGTATTGATTGAGACTTCAAAACCACTCTTGTATTAAAACGTTAACCATGTCACCATAGCAACTACCTTCACTTTCTTGACATAACAAGAAACCATTGGTCTCATACTGTACAGTGTGTCTGGGGTGGTTTGTCTTAACATTACATTACATTACAGTCATTTTGCTGACGCTTATAATAATAATAAGCGACTTATAATAATTGCATTTAACGTAGGAGGCACGTAATGTAATACTACTGGCCAGAACTCACTAGTGCACCTCCTTTCTAAAGCAAGTGACTAAGAGCATAATCTAGTGCTGAAGGCAAAGTGCAAGAATAGTAATCTAAAATACAATAGGTGCTTAAGACGGAGGATCATGGTAGTATTTCTTGAAGGGATGAGTTTTGAGCCTGCGGCGAAAGATGGGCAGCGACTCTGCTGTCCTGACGTCAGTGGGCAGTTTGTTCCACCACTGCGGAGCCAGGACAGAGAAGAGCTGTGACCCGGGGGGGGAGTAGGGTTTGACCATGGCCTGGAGGTAGGAGGGGGCTGTTCCTTTCATTGCCCTGTAGGCTATTACCAGAGTTTTAAACTGGATGTGAGCTGCTACAGGGAGCCAGTGTAGGGAACGGAGAAGGGAAGTTGTGTGGGGGAACTTGGGGTGTTTGAACTCCAGGCGAGCAGGAGCTTTCTGGACAAGTGCCAGGAGTTTTAATGGCTGACACCGGGGCCCAAGCAAGGAGGGAGTTGCAGTAGTCCAGACGGGAGATGACCAGGGCCTGGATGAGCACCTGCGCCGTTTCATCAGTGAGGAAAGGGCGAATACTCCTGATGTTGTAGAGCAGGAATCTGCAGGAGTGTGTAATGGATGTGATATGTGCGGAGAACGGCAGTTGGTCATCCAGGGTCTTCCTGAAGAAAGCATACTGCACATGGAGGATGTGTGGGTGGAGTGTTTTCTTTCTGTTCAGGAGTGTCCCTCAACAACACTCCAAAGCTCATACACAAGCACACATGAGAACACTCACCGGAACACTCACTAACAGCAGTCATGATCAGGATCGCGTGAGAGAAAGACAACCCATCCAGATGAACATCTATGAAACCCAATCATGTGAGGAAATTAATCTTGACAATGTAATCAACACGCCAGCCACTTAGTGACATGTGACTTCCCTGAAATACTCTTTCATCTAACCTTGGTATATCTATAAACCCAAGTTAATCAACACTAGGGCTGGGAGTCCGAACTTCGGGATTCGAATATAATTCGAATATTGACAGAAATACTGGTATTCGAACGAATATTAGGCAGCCCTTAATATTCGAACCTGTAAGTTTTGTAAATGTGTTGGCTAGCAAACGTTGCTTTTGATTCAGATTCAGAGGGTTTTTCACGCCTGGTGAAGTTGCAATCGCGAGCTCATTAGCAAGGCTATTGGACCTGTAGGAGGTGACGTTAGTTAGCACTTAGTTAGCAGAACAATGGCCTCGCCAACGCCCACAATCACGCTGGAGGAGATCGAAATCTATACCCCTAGACTGGGTTGCACCAGTTTGTCTAAACCCAAGCATTTAGTCACGCCTAAACACTGACTAAACTCTTAGTTGCTACTAGTTAGTCGCATATTACTTGGTATCTTATTTCGGTTGCACCACGGCAATTTAGGCGTTGTCTTAACTAGTAGGCCTAACTACTAACTAGTTACTAAAAAATAGTCGTTGTATGACTGTGACGGCAGGATCCAAATAGCCAATCGGTAAGCAAGTAAAAATGTAAACAAGGAGGTTGATCGCCCTTACCCAGCCCTTACCAAGGAGCTTGGGCCGTGTCCGAATGTCCATATTACATACTATATAGTACATACTGCAACTCGCCTACTACATACGATTTAGTACATACCTGTACTACTCCACGAAAACATGTTTAGTATGCGAGATAAATGTAGCATGCTTCACGAGTCATCCAGTGAAAGTGACGGGCTCCGGCTCGCATATGCGATTCATGTTAAACTTACAACAATATTGAGCTAGCCAGGCATTTGAGTTGGTCATCCAACACAGGCTCGATCCTCACCTTTCTGTATAATCCCAACTGTGAAATGGATGTGATAATAGTCCACAAAATATTCTTCCTTTGCCTCGTTTAGCACCAGCTGCAACACTCTCCTCCAAATTCATTATCTCCGTTAGCAAGGCTAACGTTGCACTCTGTAGCTTGTGCTTATTATTATTATTGGACTTGGTGCTTGTGCAGTGGAGGGGTTCTTTTGGGGGAGTTAGCCGTTGGATTGTTATGCTTAAATTATCCTAGCCAGCTAGTTCCCAAGCTTGTTTGATAACCTTTGATTCAGACATAACGTAGGCTGCCTGGTACAGTCCACTGACCAGTTGCTGGTTAACTATGAGGATCCCAGCCGACCGTTGCATCCCCCCAACCCGCAACGGAGGGTTATCAGCTGGGCTGGGACTCCTCCTCTCATCGCTAACCAGCAACTGAGCCAATTGAGCTAAAGGTGGTTAGCTAGCTCGATCGTGAAATTACTCAAACTTATTAAATATGACACCAATAAGCACACCGGTGCCAATAGTTAGCTTAATCTTGATATAACTAAGACATCTGCTATAAATAATAATTTTTCCACCGACAGATTTAGCTACAATGTTTCAGCCCACCTCCGTCCTAATAGCAGAGTTGAAGACGCTACTTCCTCGCACTAGTCATCACTTACACCACCTCCCAGGGTGGTGTACATATTTAGTTGTAGGAACTAGTCGTGAGTGGTGCAACCCATTTAAATTTAGTAGTGACCAAATCTCGAATTAGTCACCACTTAGGTTATAGGCCTAGTCACCACTTAGTAATGACTGGTGCAACCGGCTCCTGGTTGACGAGGGTTGTTGAGTCTTACATACTGCAGCCAGATAGCCCATAATGGCAAGTTCTGATTTAGCCTAGGCTACATGTTTGATTAATGGGATATACATCCTACTACCTTTATTTATCTTTTATTTGTCTTTCAGTACCTAGCCTGACTGGCTTATTTTTATTTATTTTTGTCAAACAGTGAAAACCTACTGTTCAAGCCAGGGTCTGACATAAATGAAAAGAACGGTTGTTGACAAAAGCTGAATCCCAAATCGCGCACTTAGGCGAAAGTGCAGAGCACTCGCGGCCTTGTGGCCTTACATGCGCGTTCCCGCTAAGTCCACAAGGGCTCAGGGTAGTTCCAAAACGGAATTGCTAGGTCCACAAGTGCGCCACGCCGCCATTTTGCGCACTGTAACCGCACTTACCGAAAGTCCGCAATTTCACGGACTTAGGAGCAGAAAATACCCACAGCCCACCGTGTCTCATGTGACACAGTGCTCGAGTGCATCACACATAAATGATGACATTTGCAGATAACACAACATTTATCTTGAAATCCACATGCTGCAAACATATCCCACCCAACCTAATTTTTTAATTGTTATTAAATTAAAACAGACGTCAATCGGTCAATTTGCAGAGCTGAAGGGAGCGTCAGAGCAGCCTCTGCGTCGGAGGAACGCGGCAGCCAATGAAAACAAAGTGGGAGGGGCATTGAGCGAAACTGGAGTGCTGTCCCATTTAATTCACGGCCCTGCACCCTCTGGCCCTTCCAGCTGACGTCAATTAAGTGCTCAGGCCTCAGGCCACAAGTGCGAGGGGCCGCAAGTGCGGTTTGCGCACTCAGATTGGGATTCAGCTAAAGACTTGTATTTGCTTCTGAAAACATCATTGCTTATCGATATTGCTTATGATACAATGCCCACTAGTGGACAGAATGTGCACAACTTTATTTTAATACCTAGGTAGGTCTTTCTGTAAGAATTTAATGGTAAAAATATTATTAATAATAATTCGAATATATTCGAATATTATTATTAATAAATAAACGAACTTCGAATATGATTTTGGGGCAAAAGTCCCAGCCCTAATCAACACTTGTTCATTAATTTTCTAGATTGATCGAGATTTTTCTGATCTACACGCAACTTTTTGCTTGTTATTGCTCTATTGTTTTTCACTCCCGCTCTAACCATCTGAGGCCCACAACTCTGTCTGACCAGACTACAGTACACCCTCACACTGGGCAGTCAGGACTCTGTATTAATAAAAATAGTCCCCCTCTCTCCATCTCACATTCTCACCTAAATGTCAACTCTATATAAGACACACAGACACACACACACACACACACACACTTGAAGGCTATCTCAGTTAAAGAATATATTGTTCTTGGCGACTTCGATATGAACTGGTCAGACCCTTAAAAGATTTGTGCGTTTTGGACTTGAACAGCTTCAAGCCTATTTGGCAGCAGACCAGAATCTGTGACACCTGCACTTCCACTCTAGACCTAATTTTCACACATAAACCTGAAATATGATATAATACATATAAATATACTACTTTATACAACGGGTAGTTCCAACCTCGCAACCGATGATGATAGTCCCTTGAGTCTACTTGATAATCTAGTACTGCTTTGACAGGTCTAGGTAATGTGGTTTTTGATCTAGGCCTGGTCTAATGTGGTCTAGATGGGGAAAAAAGTGTGAAATCACCCTTTTTCTGGCTTTCACAAATAAGACAAAGGTTTCACAAATCTGAAACTGGGTTGTAATGATACTTTGAAGTCTACTTGATAATCTAGTGCAGGTTTGACAGATGTAAGTCATGTGGTTTTTGATCTAGACCCGGTCTAATGTGGCATCATGGCCTTTTTAAGGTGGACTGTAAAATTCCAATCGGCAAACTGCGAGTCAATAGTCAACATCGTGCCGCGAATCGGACCCGAAATCCGGCCTCGTGTTTGACCGTGAATGTCAAAAGAATATCAAACGTCATGCTATCTTTACCGCGGTAGATTATTTGTCTTCCAAAATATGTGTTAATATCTTTCTCAAACTCTTGCCCATATGGTATGTGTCTAAATCAGAGATGGTCATAAATACATCAAAATGTAATTAAGTACAAATTAGAAATACTTGCTCAAAAATGTAATTAGTTATAAATACAAAATATTAGTCTGAAAAATGTAATTAATTATAATTCCGTATTTATGTAATTAAAATACAAAAAATACAATCTACAAAAACTAATAATGATGTCCCATGTTAGTGGATTAATTGATGTATTGCCAACTATGAACTTAATGTGCAACTATTTTGATAACTTATTAATCATTTGGAGACATTTGTTTTTAGTTTTCCCCCTCTCCAGCCTCTCAAATGTGAAATGTTCTGGTTTCTTTAGCTCTCACTGCAATATTCTCTGTATTGAGAACTGATCTACCTCCAAACCTCCCGTGACAAACACCTTGCTACAAGGGCTACCAGGTGCCTTGATGACATTAGACACACAATACCTACTGCCGTATTCTGTCACATTTTCACATGAGTTTATCATGTTTAACATTACTTCCATATGGTGAGCTAGACTGACACAATAGCTGCTGTGCAACAAGTGGCTCAGACGAACGACATGTTGCAGTCACTCAGTCCAACCCCCCCTGCATCCCGCTTCACGTTAACGGGTGCACGTTAACGGGTTCACTTGTGCTATGCTAGAAATGTGTCCTCAGTTAGAGAAGTTGCTAACATTAAGAATATGGTTCGCCAGTGAAGTTCCCCAGTCCCAAACTGCTACATCACAAGACTTACACCACTTACACCACTAGCTTTCTAGCGCTATTTCAACCGTGTTAGCTATGTTAGCAGTAACGCTAGGCTAACGTTAGTAGTGAGTTGGCTAGCTGGCTAGCTAGGATGAGCGATAGCTAAAGTGCATTTCAAATTGCTCTGTTGGGCATTTTAGTGCCATGCAATAACATTGAGTTTGCTTTAACATAGCCTACAATATCTGATCATACAGTTAGTTTAATGCTAGGTTACACAGACGTACCTTTGTCTCCGGGAGAAAATCCAGCTGCCTGCAACTTGAGGCTTCCCAGACAATCTACCCACGCTACTCTGCCTCTGATAGGTGGGATGTATTGGTTCAGATTTGACATGTCGAGGCATGAAATTTTTGTTGGTGTAAGCTAAGCCAATCAGACATGAGTAAATAATAATAATATAATATATAATTGTGTTGTTTTTTTCAAAGGGGAGGATAAACATGTCATTTCAGAATAAAATGCCATAAAATAAAAACATGTATTTTATGTATTTAAAATACATAAATACAGGCTATATGTGTAATTAATTACAGAATACAAATTACTTTTAAAATTAAAGCTAAATACAAATTACAAAATACTTAATTAAAATACATATTTTAAATACATTTAATTAAAATACTGCCCATCTCTGGTCTAAATAGACTTTCAAACATCTCACACTGACCGATTTGGTGTTTGGCATCTAAGAACTTTTTGGATGTAGCCTATGTTGTTCCATAATCATGTCCAGAAGTCTGTGGCAGTTTACAATATTGTTCACACACATCATTGTTATGCATTTGAAAGAGCACACAACTTTTATCACTACTTTTAAATTAACCAATTAAATGTAATTATCAGATCCAATGACATCTTATGGTATCCCGCATAAATGCCATTCTTCCCACATTTACAATGACAAGACAATCACCACTCACTCGCACCATTACAAACTGTGAAAATCCTCTGCCAAGTTACAAAAATAATTACGGATACAGATTTGTCTTGCTTAGTAATGACACAGTAAATTGGAATGAGATTCCACTACATTTATGTAGAATCTCATCTTTTGTTGTTACCTAGGCTGCCATAGGATTAAACCAGCTTTTCTCATCCCCTTTTCATTTGACCATCTCCCTCTGACAAATTTCTGTCTCTTAAATTGTCCTGAGGTTAAACCCCCTCTGAGTTCTCTTATGCCACAGGACTGGAACCCTCTGCAAATCATCATTTTGCTGAGTAGGGCTCAACGTATTTTAATTCCTTGTCTTTGTATACCTTAATTCCTGTGTACTGTATAAAAATATGTATGTTCCTGTATACTATTAAAAAACGAAAATGAAACATCGATCCCTCACTTCTATACTTCCACAAACCTCACACAACTGCCAGACTGTTGCTACTTGACTTTGCATGGTGTTCTGTTGTTCTGTTTTGGGCCGACCCACAGCCCACAGCCTGCCTCTTGTCTGTTCTAGGTGTTTTCCTTGCTGATTGTTGCCATAGGAGTGTATGCAAAGGTTCAGAAAGCAACAGGTACAGTAGAAGCCAATAAATTCATCACTGTCCACAACATGAAGATAAAATCCAATCTTGAGATTGAGAATTTACAGAAAAGAAGGGGGAGAAAGGCTATTTCATGCTGTGGATATTTCCTTCTCAATCTTTCCCCTGCTGTCTAATTGTAGTGGTGGGTTGTGGGAGGATAAGATAAGAATGACTGAGATGGTCATTCATATTAAATATGGCTGAGGATATCCAAAAGGTGTGACGGTAAGTCAGTCACTAAGCCACCTGTGGCTGTGTTATGTTCCAGACACAGTCCGGGACACGTTCCTGATCGACCCAGCGGTCATCCTGATTGTTGTAGGGGTGGTCATGTTCTTCATCACCTTCTGTGGCTGCATTGGGGCCCTGAGAGAGAACATAC
>NC_140251.1:4278337-4343337 GCF_949987555.1 Borostomias antarcticus | reverse complement strand
AAAGTGAATATGTTAATTACGCAGATCCGCATAAACTGGTTGAATCTCTCCATGCTTAATAGATGAGGGATATCATATCGGATGTAGTGACTACAGTTTGTGAGGGAGGCTCACACCTCGATCCGTGGAGAGAAACAGATTGTGAGCTCACGTGATCAGGATGCCAGGATACCACAACTCTGCTGCTCGTCCCATTTCACCTCAATTTAAAGTACACACACACCGTGGCTGTAGTAGATCATTCTCTCTCTCTCTCTCGGGCTGGGTTTTAATACTATCTTTACATAGTTTTTTTTTATTTTTAAGGGTATGTGATTTATATTTTGTAGCATGTGATTTGTTGAATATTGTTAATTAAAGGTTTGTTAAAAATCAAAAAAAATCTCTCTCTCTCAGGCGGTGGTCAACACCATGTGTGGTTTTGGGGTCCAGACCCTGAACTATCTGGAGGCCACCAAGTCCATCTACCCAGTGGGCTGTGCAGACCAGGCAGTCATGTGGGTGGAGACCCATTTGCTCCTGGTTGGGGCCCTGGCCCTGGGTCTGGCACTGCCTCAGGTACAGCAACGCAAACACAAACACACACACACACACTCCCCTGATGCAGCGCAGGGCGATAGGCCTATATGTGGAAGACAACTTTTTTGGGGCTGGCATGTCTCGATGATTTATGAAGACTAAAGAGGTGTGTAGACTTCTGTGTGTATCCGAGTGTGCATGTGTTCAATTCAGCCAGCAATAAATTACTGCTCTCCGTCAGAGAGGGAAGTGTGTGAATTACCCATGAGCCCCGTCAAAACAATTACAATGATATTCACCACAGTCTAGCTTTGATATGTAGACACCACTCCCACCATTCTGTATTTACACTCATCACCCTGTGACCGCTGCTGAGTACCAATAGCTCATGTTTTTCACTCATTTGTATTTTAATGTCATTTTAATCAGTCAAACTGCCTGTATTAAGTGTGGATGAAAAAGTGAGGATCGGCCTATTGTATGAGTGCTATAGCTCAGAGTAACCGTGGACATGTCCTCGGTGAGAGAGACAGTTCTCTGGGGACCTTCAATGACTGTGTTGGTGGGTGAAGGCTGGCATGTTTTCCCTTTTCCAGATCGCTGGCATCGTCCTGTCCCAGATCCTGATCTCGCAGATCCAGGACGAGATCAGCTCAGTGCTGTAGGGAGGAGGGGAGGGCAAGAAGACTGCACTCTGAGAGGAGAGAGACCTACAGCCTCAGAGAGAGTATACTGTACAAGAGAGTCCTCTCCTCCACAGACATCTACAATTAATGACCTTCAGCACATCACATGTAACTCACTGTGCTCTGGTTCATCTGTACATTTGCGATAAATGACAACCAAAGGGCATACATTTGGAAGAGTTTATTTATTACAATATATAAATGGGTTTTTAACATAATTTTGTATTTATATTGACATGAAGAATATTTATTTCTCAAATGTGTTTATTTATATTTCAATGTGGTACATATGCTAATAAAATTTGGTCTATGAAATAAATCAATTTTGTGGCAATTTCTTGACACATCAGGACACAATATGTAATTATGCTAACATTTATGGCACAAAAGGATGTCATAAAATTACACAAAACAAAATGAATGATAGGAACCAACCAACAGTTGATGATTTTGGTCAATATTGATTACACTAGAGTATTTCAGCACTGTTAGCAGGTTCTGCTGTCTTTTAAGACCATAGGGATTGTGGTTACGACATTACCATACCACTCTTTAGCCAAACAAGACAGGAATAATGGAGGAGTATCCCCGAAGTAGCTTCATGTTTAGGCCTACACTAGTAAGCTACTACAGGCCAGCCCTGAGACCTGTCTACCCAATATGGAACTATGGTGACCAGGCTTGGTCCTCTGTCCCCTAGTCTTGCGATACCAGACGTTTGGGATCTCCGGCTTCTGAACATCTGGGGTTTTCTAAGTTGAAATAGTCACTAGGATGCCAGCGAGTACGGCCCGTAACAAGACCACACCTCCTGCTTTGGATTGGTTCAAGCCTGAACCAAGCTATGCCCTAAAGACTTTGGATTGGTTCAAACCTCAACAAAGCTCCGCCTTAAAGACTCCGGATTGGTTGTGCAATGCAGTTTTTTTTTTTTATCTGTTGGATTGATTCTGCAATGCAGTTTTTTTTAATCTCTTGGCTTGATTCTGCAATATAGTTTTTTTTTTAACGCGACGAGTTTAGAGACTCACTTGTGAGTCTATCTGTCCCCCAGCCCTGGCCCTTTGCCCTTTGCCCTCTACCCCGGCCCTCTGCCCCCAGGCTAGCAATGCAGAGCGTGGGCCCTCTGGATGAGCCGGTCAGTCAGGGGGGAGCTGGGTCTTACTGCATCACGCTCCACCAGCAGACACCTGGCAGCAGAAACACACACAGCAGAGACTGAGGTACATCTGACTGAACAGCCATACTGATCAATACTGAATTACAGAGTCTAATGAGTACACTGTGTGTGTGTGTGTGTGTGTGTGTGTGTGTGTGTGTGCGTGCGTGCGTGCGTGCATGTGCCCCAACCAGGCTGATCTCAGGCACAGCACGCGAAAGCTGTATGGTAGTTTTATAACATCTACGAGCACCAACCGATGTGCTTAATATGCCAAGGAACGGTAACTCGTGTAAAGTGGCAATTTGAAACAAAACAAGTCATTTTGAAGTGACCATTCCTCAGAATTCAGAGCTAAGAATCGTGAAGAAAACAACGGGATAAAATCGGACAGGAGAGGACACGGGAGGTGAGGAGATCAGACAGGTGAGGAGAGGAGACAGGAAGTGAGGAGATCAGACAGGAGGTGAGGAGAGGAGACAAGAGGTGAGGAGAGGAGACAGGAGGTGAGGAGATCAGACAGGAGGTAAGGAGTGGAGACAGGTGAGGAGAGGAGACAGGAGGTGAGGAGATCAGACAGGTGAGGAGAGGAGACAGGTGAGGAGAGGAGACAGGTGAGGAGAGGAGACAGGTGAGGAGAGGAGACAGGAGGTGAGGAGATCAGACATGAAGTGAGGAGAGGAGACAGGAGAAGAGGAGACAGAGGGAGAGGAGACAGGAAGAGAGGAAGAAGACGAGAAGAGAGGAAACACGAGAGGAGGAGACGGCTTGAAATGGTTAGGGGTGTGTGTGAGCCGGTTGTGGTGTTATTATAATTGTTTTCCAAAAGACTGACCTTTGGATTATCGGGGGGGGGGGGGGGGGAGATTGTGGACCCTTAGGATTTGTGTTTGACTACCCCTGATGTAGATAATGCAAGCAATGCCGTGTGTTTGTGTGTGTGTGTGTGTTTGTGTGTGTGTTTGTGTTTGTGTGTGTGTGTGTGTGTGTGTGTGTGTGCGCCCGGGCATGTGCGTGTGCATAACGCTACAGTGTTTGCAGTTATCATGGGAACATGAGGACATGGTGATGAAACGCAGCTGAAATTAGGACACACTAGATCCCCCCTCCCGCTGCCCCTCCCCCCCGGGAGCGAACCAACTAGGCCCAGATCGCCCTGGGTGAGACGGGAGCACAAACGCTGCACATTGCTGTCATTCTTCTTGGTACACAACACTGTACAACCAGCATCACTGGGGAAATGTACTGCCTTTCAACTAATTATTATCAGTGGTATTTCACTACTGTGATAAACAGTGTTAATATACCTAGCATAACTGTGCCTAATGCCCATAGCCGCAACACAGCCATACTGATAGTGGCAAAGAATCCAAACCTAGCGTGGGTTATGGCTGTAATAGGAGATGCAGTCTAACCAGGCTAGTCTGTGGGGTTATGGCTGTAATAGGAGGTGCAGTCTAACCTGGCTAGTTTGTGGGGTTATGGCTGTAATAGGAGGTGCAGTCTAACCAGGCTAGTCTGTGGGGTTATGGCTGTAATAGGAGGTGCAGTCTAACCTGGCTAGTTTGTGGGGTTATGGCTGTAATAGGAGGTGCAGTCTAACCTGGCTAGTTTGTGGGGTTATGGCTGTAATAGGAGGTGCAGTCTAACCAGGCTAGTTTGTGGGGTTATGGCTGTAATAGGAGGTGCAGTCTAACCTGGCTAGTTTGTGGTGGTGCTTCTCCCCTGACTTAATGGCTGCATGGATGAGGAGCTGATTGAAGACGTCCAGCTGAAAACCGTTAACACACAAACACGTTACACACAAACACGCTACACTCAACATGCTACACAATAACACACTGCACATAAACACGCTACGGACAAACACATTACACAAAGGAATACCATATGGGCCATATGTACTACTCTCTACTGAATGAGTCATCTGTCTCTATTGCTGTGCCTGGATAGCGTTGCTATAGTAAGTACACAATGTCCTTTGAACTACAGTATCCAACAGTAAGAGTTAACACATGGATAAATGATTCAACAGTTTATTGTTGTTGTTGCACTGTGCTTTGTATCCATTACTCTGCTGAAACAGTATGCTGATGGTCTAAATAACGGTTACAGACTCACTAAAGAATGAAAGGTTACAGACCCGAAAGAAAGATACTGTACAGTAGATACAGTAGACAGACAGACAGACAGACAGACAGACAGACAGACAGACAGACAGACAGACAGATAGATAGATAGATAGATCGATAGATAGACTTTATACTTTTTGTATTTGAAAACATACACTTACACAGCGTTTGCACTTTTGAGACAATTCCATTGGTTTCATTCATTTCAAGGGGCGCTCCAAGATTTTTTAAAATAAGCTTGTTGCATGCAGATGGTTCTAATTCATGCACTTCAGAAAATACACTCCCCAGTACATGTAAGTGCAAAAACAAGCTACAAGTAAATGTTCAAAATCTTGGAGTGCCCCAGCGTACATACATTGCGAGTCGGTTCGACACCAGTGTGTAGTGAGCCTACTACACAGAGCTGTGACCAGCTTCCTGTTTGGGATAGCCTCCTCTCTGTATCTGACCTGCGCGTAGCTGCCCCCTATCTGTGGGGTGCGGTAGCGTATGGGCAGTAGCAGGTCCACGGCGCGACTGTAGTTGCCCTGGTCGTACTCCAGCAGAGCCTGGCACATGGGAATGCCCAGGTCCCCTGCCAGCTGGTACTGCCAGTTCTCCTCAGGGTCTCTGGAGAAGTGGGGGTAGGAGGGGGGGGGGGGGGGGGTGGGCATACGATCTTAATCACAAACTTAATCAATATCCTTGGATCATTACTTGTCCAATCAGTTCTAGGTCTAAATAGAAACGTTTGATGGGAATAGACATCCACCATGAACAACACCTCATGAGACCGCTACTGTACATATGACATCATGGGACACTAGATCATACAGTAATACTTATTCACTCAACCAAGGACATGAAGCATTAAGTACTGAGGTATTGTAGAGTGCCTGCATTGACTACTGTATGTCTCTGAGCTGCTCGGCCATTTCAAAGAAGACACAGAGGCCATTTTAAGAAAAGTAGAGCATAGCTTAACAGATTTTAACTTTTTAACAGCTGTTTTGGCCCCAAAGGTGCTTTCCTCCCTTCCTCTCCTGTTATGTAACAGGCAGACATGGCGTCTTCTTGTGTTTGGAGTTCAGGGTCTCTTCGTTCTCCAGGGGTTTGCGGAGACGAACATGCGGTACGGAGACTGCCTGTCGTCGCTGTCAGCACACATTGCGGCCAGCGTCCGTCAAGAGAGTCACTCCTCTGACACTGCTCAGCTCTGTCCTCCATTCCATCTCTACTGTATCTCTCTCTCTCTTTTGCAGATCTCCCCTTTCTATTTTCTCTCTCTACCTCTCCTCTCTCTCTCCCCCCTCTCTGTTTTACTCCCACTCATGTTTCCCTCCTGATGTTACATAAAGGCTGAGTGGTTGTTATGCAAGGCAGTCAAACTGGGTGTGTGTGGGGGGGGGGAGGGTGATGGGATGGGGTGGTTGGGGGGGGATGATGGGATGGGGTGGTTTGGTGGGGATGGGGTGGTTGGGGGAGGGATGATGGGATGGGGTGGTTGGGGGGGGGGGGGGTGGTTGGGGGAGGGATGATGGGATGGGGTGGTTGGGGGGGGGGGGTGATGGGATGGGGTGGTTGGGGGGGGTCACCTGGCCCTCTCCCTGAGTCCCTCCACCAGCTGCTGGGCCGTCCCTGTCTCCTTGGCGCCCAGAGAGGCCATGAGGAAGTGGAGGTCGTTGAAAAGCAGCACGTGGTCGTCAGTGTGGGGCAGCGTGACCTGCTGCAGCTCCCGCCAGCGGTCCTTCACACACACACCTGACACACACACACACACACACACACACACACACACACACACACACACACACACACACACACAGAAATCCCAGTATCACACCCTACTTCTGTCAATGGAGAATAGAGGAGGTGTTGTGTATGTGTGTGGTTTGTGAATGAGTGTGGTTGTGTGACTGGACGTGCTGCTATGACTGATGAATGTGAAAGAGTGAGTGTCTTAATGTAATGCTAAGTCATCTGTATTGTACTTTGTTTTACTTATTATGTTTGTTGTTTTTATCTGTTACCTGTTTACAGGGACTGCAGATGCAAATTAGCCTAAGGCCAACTCTGGTGCGATGCATCAAATGTTTTTACATGTATGTTTTAATTGCACATGGTCCGTTCCAAATAAAATTGAAAAAAAAAGAAAAAAAAAAGTGTGTGTGTGTATGTGTCACCCTCCATTTCCAGTCTGTAGAGCAGAGAGCATGCATCCACCGTGTTCAGCATGGACCCAGAAGCCACAAGGCGCCTGGACACCTGGGGATGAGCGCACACACACACACACACACACACACACACACACACACACACACACACACACACACACACACACACAACACACACACACACACACACACACACACACACACACACACACACACACAGGGCTCACATCCTGGTTCCTCCTGTCCACATGTCAAAGTGTCCTTGGGCAAGACACTGAACCCCAAATTGCTCCCAGTGAGCAGGCAGGCACCTTGCATGGCAGCTGCCGCCATTGATGTGTGAATGTGTGTGTGAATGAGAATGAGAGGCCATTGTAAAGTGCTTTGGATAAAGGCGCTATACAAGTGCACTCTCTAATCTAAGAGTGGATTCTTCTGTTCTCTAACCTTAAGTGTTTTTACCCTTCAAATCTAAACAGATAAGCTAATAAAAGTGTATGAAGCAAAACAATGTAGATGTGTGATTGTGAGTGATATCATACATAACTTGATGTTTATTTATCTTATTATGTATTTATCTTATTATGTTTTGTTCTATTTCTAAACAGAATTCAAATAAAATACAATAAAACAATCCTGTACAAGTTTAATGGAACATGCTGTCTCCAGTAAAGCAAAGGACTATTATATTGTGTAAAAATAAACCGATGTGAACAGATAGCGTCTGCACACACAAAAACACAGCACCGCAACACCAGACTGCTCTCAGCAACGCTCCCCTAAGTGCTGCTGGAGGTTCCTGGAGCCTCTGTTCCATTCTGTTTGTGGGAAGACTGCATGTGCCGTGATGAGACGTGCGAGAGCACTAACCTGCATATCAAATATTCTCAGCGCTGCCTCGTAGTCCCCCTGCGGAGAGAAAAAAAACCCACAGCCAATTAAAAGTGTTAAAAAAATTACTGTAATCAGCTTTTAAAGGTACTGTGTTCAGCTTTACACACCACAAAGCACAAAGGAGATTCTAGCTCATAAACTGCATAGTCTGTCTGATGACGACGCGCTCGACTAGAGGAGCTTATTGTCTTACCTTCTCGATGAAGTAGAGTGCCCAGTGCCAATAGTTATGACAAGCCAGCATGTCGCATCCCTGCAGAGGAAACATATCAGACAAATGATTGTTTTACACACAGAGCTGGGTTCTGCCTCGGCAGGCCTGGTCACTGACTAGTCTCAATGGAAGAGGCCTACAGAAGATGTTTTAGAGAAGGAGAGGCTTTAGAGGCCTCTGAAGTACTGCACTGTACAGATGTAGTACATATTACAAATTTACAAGTTACAAATTACACTATAAGTACCATTTCCATACAGTACACAGATATGGGTATATATCTTCCACCTATCGGCATACTTTATAGAAATGGCACTTATAGTGTAATTTGTAAATTTGTAACTTGTAAATTTGTAAATTGGGTATCGGAGTTTATATGTATTGAGCATAACATTTCTGGCAGCAACATTTCCCTGTAACTGTACATGTACATTACACGTGACAAATAAAGAAATCTAGAATCTTGTAGTAATACTACATAGCACAAAGTAACAGCATATAATACAAAGTAATAGGTAGCAGCACTGCATCCTCAGCTAAAAGACAGAACAGCACACTGCAGGGAGAGAGATCTACAGTACAGAATCTACAGTAGACAGAACTGCAGGGAGAGAGATCTACAGTACAGAATCTACAGTAGACAGAACTGCAGGGAGAGAGATCTACAGCATCTACAGTAGACAGAACTGCAGGGAGAGAGATCTACAGCATCTACAGTAGCCAGAACTGTAGGGAGAGAGATCTACAGCATCTATAGTAGCCAGAGCTGCAGGGAGAGAGAAGCATCTACATTAGCCAGAACTGCAGGGAGAGAGAGAAGCATTGATAGTAGATAGAACTGCAGGGAGAGAGATCTACAGCATCTACAGTAGACAGAACTCCAGGGAGAGAGAAGCATCTACAGTAGACAGAACTCCAGGGAGAGAGAAGCATCTACAGTAGCCAGAACTGCAGGGAGAGAGAGAAGTATTGATAGTAGACAGAACTGCAGGGAGAGAGAGAAGTATTGATAGTAGACAGAACTGCAGGGAGAGAGAGAAGTATTGATAGTAGACAGGTCGCAGCAGCCACCTGCCAGTTCTTCTCGGTGTTCTCCATGAACTTGAGGCCCTTGTCCACCTCGACCTTCATCTCGTGGACGTGGGCGACGGAGTGGACACACCAGGCGTCCTCCGGGGTCAGGGCCAGGCCCTGGGTGGGGTGTGTGTGTGTGTGTGTGTGGGGGGGGGGGGGCAGGACAGAAGGGACAAGTAAGTCACTGGAACCACTAGAGTTCAGTGTTTTAAGCCATTAGGTCACATCAGAAACAACTGATTTAAAATTCTGAGCCCACAGTAAGTTCACAAACTAGAAACTAGACATGTGTGACTAGAAGTGCTGTACTAATGCATAACACTGGTGGCTGTACTAAGATAAGATGAGATAAGATAAGACTTTATTGATCCCCCAAGGGTGAAATTTGACATTTCAACAGTTGAAAACCACAGAAAGATTGTAGAGGAGATAAACACTAGATACAGATTAACAGAAAAGAAAGAGACACTAGATAAGGGGGGGGGGGGGGTCAACCCTGGTGTCTGTACTAACACACAACCCTAGTGAGGGTCAAGATGGACGCCTCACCTCTTTGGCCTCTTTCTCTGCCTGGTCATAGAACTGAGTCTCCAGAAGACCGAAGGAGTACAGTCCTTTCAGGTAGCTGCAGGCACAAGCAGAGAGCCTCAGAGCTCTCCCCTACACATTCAACACACCAGCTCCAATTCTTTTGGTATAATAATAAGAATAATAATAATAATCAGGATGTGTTTATTTGGTTGGATCATAGAGCTATCAAGTTACACATGATGCTGTGACTTCATGTGTAACATGGGTTTACACATGACCCTGGTCTCAGTTCTCTAGTAGGCCTAGGCTGGCATAGACCTAGTCTGAAATAACAAAGGGTAAAATAAGATCTTGTTACAAAGGACAAGCACCTTCAGTTGTTTGATTAGGGTCGGTGGGTTATTTGATAAGAACAGAGTGCAGAGACAGTCGATCATGCCTGACCCTGAACACAGAGAAAACAGTGACCATGTGCTTCTCAAACAGACAACGTCATAATGGGAGTCCCAACATTTATGTAAGAATGGGAGTTTTCCACAGGTCAAATGATAACAAATGTTGATGAGTATAAATACATAGGGGTCATCTTACAGTATATTCCTCCCTGGCCTTTAAAACATATTAGAAAGATGTGTCAAGAATAACATTGCAAACTGACGCCACAAAGAAACTCGCTGTCAACTGAAGCCGCCAGGATATCTGAAAGCTATGATCTTATCCTATATTCTGTACTGTATATCATCATGGTCACAGGCTAACAAGACTGCCCTAAATCCAATTACATCTCTCTACTGTGCGGAAGGTTTTGGATAGGAAACAACGACAGCACCACCATTGGGATGTACTTGACAAATATAAAATGTTAAGCTTTGACAATATGATCACGTTTTCCGGTATCCGTCTAGTGCACAAGATAATTCATAATGCATTAAATGACTTTGCGAGGCTCGCTCCGAGCTAGTGAGCAGGTCTGTCTCCAGGAAAGGCTGCAGCCTGCAATACCAAAACTAAGCTCTACGTTTTTTCAATCGGCGTCTTCATCAAAGCCATCAAAGAATGGAATAGACTCCCAGACAACATGACAAACATCACACTATCACACAAACTATCACCGTTTTTCTTCTGATGCCAAAAAATGGACTCTAAGCAACCAATTGTGTCAACACTGATAGAGGGTAGATGGGTGATTATAGCTACCTTTTTACTATTCATTTTCAGTGTTTTTTTTGTATTATACTTAGTACTGAGTAGGATGTGTCTTACTGTATTTACTGTGCAGGGTGTCCAGAATAGTTGTTAGGGTAAGGACGTGTGTGTGTGTGTGTGTGTGTGTGTGTGTGTGTGTGTGTGTGTGTGTGTGTGTGTGTGTGTGTGTGTGAGAGACTGTGGAGTACGTCAAACAGCAGGGTTCCTGGAAAGGTGGTTCTCAACAGCACTTAATTCTCTGTATGTTTTGTTTTGTATGTTTTCGTATGTTATCTGTATCATACCTGACATTTTGTACTACAGTGTTTTATCTTGTTTATTTGTTTACTGTTAGGACTACAGATTAAAATTAGGTTCCTGACATATCTGCAGCAATTATTCCATCAACCCAAACTCCCTTTTTAAGCTAAATGAACTAAACAGGAGGACTTTGTCTCAGTTGATCACACTAAGCACCAGCTCACAGAGGTAACAATGACTGTCAGGTAGGAGATACTGTACACAGGCCTCTGACCTCTACCTGGGGGGGGGGTATTCTATGCTAGAGAATGACCTTCCTTTCCACACATACTCCAGGGGCCCTTGTGTGTGTAGCATGTCCTGCTGGTCCTGCTGTACCTGTACAGGGGCATGTGGGGTTTCCAGTGGGGCAGCACCCTGGCCACAGAGTCCCTCATCTGGGTCTTGGCCCCCAGGTAGAAGAAGCCGTCATGGGCAAACTTCAGAGCCAGAAGGTCAGTGGGATGCTCCACTAGGATCTCCTCCCACACATCACAAGCCTTGGGGAAACTCCTGGGGAGTCACGCACACGCGCACACACACACACACACACACACACACACACACACACACACACACACACAAACACACACATTCCTTCACACCCTCAACATTACCCTCAGCCACTGCTAAATTCCAATAGCAAAAGGTGAAACCAGCTCATCTACACAAACACGCTTGGTAAATAGTGTTTTTTTTGCTGTAGTTTGTGTTTTTGAATGTGTATATTGTGTAGTTTTACCACACCCACACACACACACACACACTCACTCACACACACACACACACTCACACATACACACACACACACACACGCAAAGAATACAAAATATCTCTGCATTGCTAAGGCAGGCCAGTGTGACATCAAGAAAAGGCTCTATCAGAAGCATGTGACTGGGTCATAGGGAGAGATGGAGACAGAGAAAGGCTTAGTTGGAGGGAATAACACATCAGACACTAGCAGCATAAGGAGCTTTGTGTGTCTCTCTGGATGGCTGGGTGCATGAGCAGCGGATTCCTCTAACCTAGTTCTTCAGTCGATTCTCAAGATAAGATACTGTTTCAAACTTCAGCGTTTGGACCTCAACCTCTGTTCTCATCCAAGATAGTTTTTATAGCTTTGGTTTTGGCCTTTCAGCACATGTGAATACTCACAGGAATCAGCCAACTGCAGATAAACCCCCATAAGCATTCTGCACCCAGAGTGTACTGACTGAATTTAGACTACGATGTATTTGTATCCCTGAACCAAAAGCACACAGGCATGAAGTTCTCCATAAGTATATGTCTGCTAGCGTCTCCTGTCTCCCACCCCTTGGAGAAGAGCTCCATGGCGCTGACGTGGAGCCTCTCCCTGGGCGTGATGTCCTGGGCCTGGGCCAGATCCAGCGTCCTCCTCACCGCCCCCGCCAGGTCGGCGTCCAGGCGCATCGACTTCCCCGTGCCCACCAGCTCCAGCCCCGTGCTGATCACATGACCCATCACTGCAGGGAGGGACATCACACGGACATCACTTTTTCTTTTTTTTTTTACCCAGGCTGCATTTCAACTGCCCTACAGTATGTTTCAGCTGGGGCGTGAGTATAATGATTCTGCATTTTAGTTCAAGTTGTTTACTTCATTAACCCCAATTGCAGGTGTGAAATCACGGTGAACAAGATCGACTACGGCTCACCTCCCTCTGGCTTACCTGTGATATCAGAACTGAGGGGCAGTGAGGGACGGCAGATGGGAGGATACAACTATTATTAGAATTAGAAATGAAATCCAGCCGGCCAGAGATCAAAGCTATCATCAGCTGTGTGCTGGGAAGCAGACAGTTAGTTAATACTGTGGTTGAAACTAGCAGGTAGGCAAGGCTGGAGTCAGCAGGCTTATCAATGTGCTGGTGGGTCTTACAGTGACCAGTATCCTCCAGTGTGATGTGTCTTTGTCCAGTGTGGTGCGTCTTTAATGATGCTTCATGTGTGACATGACCCTGGTCTCAGTTCTCTAGTAGGCCTAGGCTGGCATAGACCTAGTCTGATATAGCACTGCTCTCACTGTAGGTCTACTTTGCTGGACTGGCTAGCCAGAGTTCTCAGCGTGTTGTTACATACCAAAGTCAGGGTCCGCAGCCTTGACAGCGGCCATGCAGCCCCCAATTCCTCCTAGCGTCTCATCGTTACGCCACGTCACATACTGGAGGCAGGACAAGGAAACGTGGCCAAGCCTTTAATAGGATTCTATTTCTCAAATAATTCTATTAAAATCCTGTTATTAAGATAATAATAATAATAATAATACATTTTATTTGTTTTGCACTTTACTTTTAGAAAAAAATCTCAAAGTGCTATAAAACAACAAAGTAGTTACAGCCAACTACATGGGAGGACAAAGAAAGACAAGATAAAATGAGCAAACAGGCATTTTAAAAACATGATATGGAAAGCATGCAACCTAAGAAAGCAGTCATCAGAACGCTTTTGTGAAAAGGTTTTTAGGTGTTTCTTAAAGGATTCTACAGACTGTGGTGCCCTGAGGTGGTCGGGGAGAGCGTTCCACAGCCTGGGGGCAGCTGAGCAGAAAGCCCGCGTGCCCATGGTTTTAAGGTGGATCTGTGGGGGTTTGAGGAGGTTTGAGGTGGAGGAGCAGAGGGTGCGTGAGGTTGTCTGGGGGGTGAGAAGATCCTTGAGGTAGGGAGGGGGGGGGGTGCGTTGCCATATATGCAGTGGGTGAGGAGGGAAACCTTGAAATCAATTCTGAGCGAGATGGGGAGCCAGTGAAGGGACTTGAGGATGAGGGTGATGTGATCATATTTTCACACCCTCATCAGGATCCTAGCAGCGCTGTTCTGTATACTGGAGCCTCTGAAGGTTGTAGCTAGGGATCCCGATGTGAATGTTGATTTTCCCGTTTGTTTGTGTGTGTGTGTGTGTGTGTGTGTGTGTGTGTGTGCGTGCGTGCGTGTGCGCACACGTGAAGGGCATGGTCATACCTGAGTAAGAATGGCGTCATACATCTTACAGGCTTCATTGCTAGAGGTGGACAATGGGAGACCTTCTGCCCTCCAGGCCTGTTACAGAAACATAACCACTTTCATTCTCCTTGGCGGGAGAACTGTCAACTCTCACGCACTGACCGTGAGACTCAAAATGCAATTCACAGCTTTCACACGCTCTCACATCCATTTTCTCACGCAGTGAAAGACATATTTTTAAGTGATAACATCGCCATGCGGCCGCAATATGGCGTTATCAGCGGTCAGAAAGGCAGGCAGGCAGACAGACAGCCAGCAGAGCGTCTGTGCTGACAGATTAAGTTTTCTGTCACCGCAGTGTTATCAGCACACGTGGCCGTGTCCCTGCACATTGAGGGTCTGCTACAGAATACAATAAAGCACACCAGAGTTAGAGCCTCCCATACAATACACAATATAAACCCTGTGACACAAATGGGATTAAGATAGCCTATCTGTACAGCTCAATACAGTTCAGCACTGCACATAAACTCAAGAGTTCAAAATGGTTCAGTGTTTGAATTTAACTAGTTTGGGTCTTCCGTTTCTCACTTTAAATAGAGGAAAGTATTTAATCCAGTTTTATTAATCCTATTGATTTACAGTACTTTCTGTGTTTGCAGAATCAGAATCAGTGTATTGCCACAGTAGTGTAGTGCCTACAGTAACAGCATGTTACTGTATATTCAACTCATTCAACAATCCATTGATTTTAGGCCTGTATCTTAATGGCAGTTTGACAGTTGATTGTCCAATGTCAGGAGGATAAGACTAGTGTTGATAGTCTGCATGTAGCTACAAAACATTATCTTGCATGGATTCGATGGATAGTTCTGACAGGTTAACTCTACTGGCATCTAAAGAATACTTTAGTTTAGCAGCCAGGCTAGACAGGCCATCTTCAAATGAGACTTTTGAATCAATCAATGATTAATAGCTTAATTTAACTGCCAAAGTGTCAGAAGATGAACTGCCGTAGTCGTATCAGTGTGAAAGCACGTCTGACATAATCAATAAGAAATATATGACAAACGCAAACAAAATAGTTCAGCTAAGAACCTTTTACCTCTCTTCTATTTCTGGCTTTCTAGTTAGATTTTTTTTTCAAGAGTAGCCTACTGCTTTCTGGACAAAATTATCCTGCGGGACTATCCACTGTTTTTGATCAATGTGTTTTTCTCATTAATTTGGCCTACTTTCCATACCATAATGTTATTATTGTTTGTAGATGGAGTACTGTACTCACCAGAGTCTCCTGAGAGTCCTATTTCCCAATGCCCCACCCAACCCTGCCCCACACTCCACAAAATAAGGCTACTCCATAAATTCATTGGAAGGAAACAGTCTCTGAAATTAACTGGCAAGAACCCCAGAAACCTGCTTGGTCTCCTGATTTAGGCTATGATGATGATAAGTATGCTGATCAACCATATTTATTCATCATTAACCTTGACTTAGCTTTTCATCTATAAATGCAGTAAAATTGTGGATTTGGCTGCAGAACTTCTTTAACAATATTATGTAATGTCACAGAACAGTAGGCCTAAAAATGCACCGACTTCATAGCGTACCAAATCTCACTCCAAACTAAACTGAGAAGGTGGCAACGTTGCTGACAGCCGGTCAACAGAAGCAAGCCCCGCCCCTGGCATAAGCTGAGTCGGCTTTGGCGAGATATTCAGAAAAATATAACAAAAAAAACATTGCATGCATGCACCCCCTACAGGAGCAAGGGCCACGTTCCGAATCGAATACTTCCATACGTTATAGTATGGCAAAAATGTATGTACAGTAGCAGCATGTCCCAATACATAGTAGGCCTATGCCATATGCAGTATGGTAAAAAAAAAAATATATATATATATCAGGATGTCCTACTACATCCGGTCGTATTTTGCAGTAAAGTCAGCACACTTATAGGGCTTGGGAAAATGTAGTCCCAGACACGACCATCTTGTTTCTACACAGGTGTATCTATTCTCTGATTGCATAGGATTCTATGCAGTAGAGCCAATCAGACAAATAGATACACCTGTGTAGAAACAAGATGGTCGTGTCTGGGACTACATTTTCCCAAGCCCTATAGAAGACTTTTCTGGCTATTCTGACCCACAATCCTGTGCTCAGCGGAAATTACTTAATTGTGCAAGTCGGTTTTTTATAGCTTCATTGTTGCGACAGCTGTGGACGAATCAAACCATGGATGTATTAATAGAATTAAACGAATGTCGATTTGGCTTTATGGTCTGCGACGGATGTGGTCAAATTTCAAGGCGCAGTGTTATGACAAGTAGTTTTCAATTGGATGTGTAGTACATAGGCTACTTTTTAGGGGCAGCTGTAGTAGGCTACTGGTAGTAAAAAGTAGCAGTATGCGATTCGAAACGCAGCCTAGGACTTGCTCAGAACAGTAGAGTGGTAGCCTTGTGAGAACATCCTGATCTCGCGAGCTTATGTTCAATTTCGGCATGGACTTTTTCCACCACTTATCGTGAACGATTTCTCTCCGATTACATTTACATCGGGCCAATCAGTCTGCCAAAGCAACGAGCAGTACATTAGTAGAATAAACACAGCCAAGCCAAGAGTGCAAGAGTGCAGTTGTTGCAGAAATTGTCTCAATAATAACAAGAACCAGAGTATGCACTGAGTTTCTCGGAGGAATAGACGTTATTGTGGTTCGACTGGATTTGACAAAAGTTTTGTTACGCTGATTGGCTGAAGGAGTCTGGCAAGTACTCCCGCCCACTGAAATCGTTGGAGACAGGGACGTCCAGACTGATCTGCAGAGAGAAACAGAATGCGAGCTCGCAAGATCAGGACGGTCTCGAGGCTGTCAGACGCGCGCACACCAGTGTGACGCGTATCAATATCTTGAATCCCCATAAGTTGCCACAACATTGCTTTCATTTCATCGTGGGCTAGTTAAATCATGCAATAAGGTTGTGGTAGAACGTCATAGGCAGTCGTCAACACACACCGTAGCCTACTTCATGCCAGGACAAGAGTTCATCGCATCGTTCATCTTACCTTGCAGTCTCTAAAACTAGATGCAAACATTATTGTATTCGACCAAGAGCACAGCTCAACCTTCCTGGCAGGGTTAAGATCTGCGACTGGGTTCAGTGTTCAGATCAGAGGAACTTAACAACACGTGCCCTAACCCGAGGCAAAGGTGACGGGCGGATCGCGGGGAAACCCGGAGTGGAGTTGTGACTGACTGGCTAGATTGGGAATACAGTTCTGCAACACTGTGAAACAAAATAGATATCAACAGATGTTTAAGAACAACTGCATTGTTTTATTGCCATTTCAGCATACATCCAACACCCTAAGCAATTTAGCTAGATGAAGCATTTACATAGAGATCATGTGTCAACATAACGGGTTTAAAAATTAGGATTCATTTCTTTACATATGATACATTTTTTCACACATGTTAATAAATATCAATAAAATCTGTCAAACGTATCACACACAATCTAAAACAACAATCCTTGAAATTCTGCAACGTTTCGTATTCACAGCTCTTACAGTAACGTTACACTTTAACTCTGTGTTTCTATGTAGTGGGAGGCAACAGATGGAGAGGTTGGCAGACAGGCTAGTAGAGTCAATGCCAAACAGACACATGCGCTGACTCACTTCTACATATTTATGCTGATTTTAGCTTGAAGACCTGTAGTACAAAAGGTTGTATAATAAAAAAGGACAAATAAAAATGTACCTCCAGTGGGATATTTTTACTGTAAAAGTTTGGATTCCTTGAAAAAGGACAACAGTAAACTGATAGAATTAGATCAAACTGTAAAGAATTTAAACTGAAAAAGCAAGGCATCTTGTTCCAGAGCAGGACATATTTTACTGCAGTCCTACAGTGTTTGTGTGTGTGTGTGTGTGTGTGTGTGTGTGTGTGTGTGTGTGTGTGTGTGTGTGTGTGTGTGTGTGTGTGTGAGAGAGAGAGAGAGAGAGAGTAGCTGTGGTTTATCCCTTAGATATTGCAGCATATCCACTGACTTGGTCTGTTGGCACCCAGTGAGTGATGCATGTTACACTGACCTCTCATGTTCAGGAAAGACCTCAGTTCCTTTATGATACGATCACAATGTTAACACCGTTAGACTTACACAGAGGACAACTGTCAAATTATATCAACCTTAAAGGGCCGCTTCTCAGATCTGTCAAATCGACAGCGCTGTACCTTTCCACCATTGAATTAAAGAGTAGTTTGGTATTTAGCATTATACGCCCTGTTATAAGGTTCATACAGTCTACAGTCCATATACAAATATGCACTCTTGAGATATTAGTGCTCATTGCTCATGTCACAGCTAGTCCATTACCTGTAGCACTAATTTCAAGAGTGCAAAGTGTCAATTTGTTATGTGGATCGTTGTATAAAGACTGTAAATAACCTTATAACAGGGCTTATGATGCTAACAAATCTACTAATTTAAACTAGGCTTACACTGTTAGATGTTGACCCTGCAAATGTCATTATGCCTTGAATTAGGATAACTGATTGTAAACTTATCTTTGAGTATGATATTACAGTGAATGGCATCTAGTGTAAAAAAAAACACAATCACTCATCAGTGGGTGGCAGAAGTGTCCATGTGACCATGTAGGGCTACAAGCTAACTACTCACATCAGCACAACAGTCAAAGACCATGTAACACTAAGATATACTCCATTATATCATGAGTCTGTAGTCTGCAGTCCTGATACGCAATGGCTTCTGGGTGATGGAGTTTTTCGAACTGTTAAACGTCTTAAAGAGAGGACCAGTGCAATCCATCAAGCCTCTAGCCACTCTCTGCAGTGAAAGCAGAAGATGACAGACAAAAACGTGAATGTTCTTCTGTTAATACAAAGATAATAAATACACAATGATAACTAAGTGACCAGATTTGATTGATCCTTAGTGTGGACTCCTTAGTGTGAATCTTGTGTGCAAAAAAAAAAAAGGCAGCCTTTCAGAGTCCTCTCTTCCTCCTCATTGAATCCTCTGAACATGAAAGCCAATCTGTGATTGGAGAGAAAGGCAGCTAAAGCAGAGGATGTCCCTCCCACCCTGTGCAGTCACCATGGCAGCAGATGTAGTGAGAGAGAGGAGTTGGCCCCGCCTCCCCTGACCCTCCGAGGCCAGGTCTCTGTAACATCCAAGACAACAGCCTCTCCTACCCTGCATGGAGTCTGCTCTCATGCTCCAGACAGTCCACACACACAAACACCAGTATCATACAATTCTGTACATCAGCAGGACGTAACCCCCGTCTTCCCTTTGCATGATCAGGATTCAAATAAAAACATAAAGACATTCTCCCAAGGTCCCCTGCATGACAGGACCAGGTCAAGGTCAAGGTTGGAGGTCACTGTCCTGGTTCTCTCTCCCTCTCCGCGTTAGAGCCAGTGAGGTGACGGTGAGCCCTGCCCGGGGAAGGCGCCATATGTAAACGTTACAGACTGCTCCAGTAGCAGGCCAGGATGAGGGGGCGTTCTCTCTCCCTCCTCTCCTCTGTCCATCCCTCCTCAGGCCCAGTTGAGGTTGAAGCCCTTGGAGAGCATTACGGCCTCCAGGTCCTTGTCCTCCTCCTTCTCCCGGAGTCTCTGCTCCTCCAGCAGGGCCACCAGGGAGTCGCGCTGCTCCACCACCTCCAGCATCTCCCCCAGGATGCGCTTCTCCTCCCCCAGCTCCGCCTCCGACTTCAGGTGGTCTGCGCGGGCGGTCACAGCAAGAGGGGGGGTTACGTTACAAGGATGGAGAGCAAAGGAGAGACTGTGTGTGTGTGTGTGTGTGTGTGAGAGAGAGAGAAAGAAAGAGATAAAGTGAGAGAGAGAGAAAGTGTGAGAGAGAGAACGTGAGAGAGACAGTGAGAGACCGTTAGAGAGAGATAGAGACTGAGAGAGAGAGAGACTGAGAGAGAGAGAGACAGTGAGCGTGAGAGAGAAAGAGAGAAAGTGTGAGAGAGAGAACGTGAGAGAGAGATAGTGAGAGACCGTTAGAGAGAGAGATAGTGAGAGAGAGAGACAGTGAGAGAGAGAGAGACAGTGAGCGTGAGAGAGAAAGAGAGAAAGTGTGAGAGAGAGAAGTGCAAAGTGTGGACAGTGTCAGTGGTCTGTTGTAGTTGATCAGGATGTCAGTCCTCACCCTCTACTGCCATGCGTTCCCTCAGGTCCTGCTGCAGTCTGCTTTGACGGTCCTCCAGCTCCAGCTCACGAGCACTACACACACACACGCACACGCACACGCACACACACACACGGGCAGAACAGACATTAGCCCTGAAAAGTAGAGCTACAAAGTTAAAGGTTTATTGGGTTTGTTGTAGATAGGAATACTGTAGGAGCTGGTGTTGACACTAATGGAATGGAGACTGGAGCAGTAATTATTGCAATACAATAACAAAGATTATAATAATCATCATAATAATTTTTCTCTTTCATTTCCTGTATTTAAATCAAGATGATCACCACTGTCTGAGTGAGCGTTTATCTCTTTTTAAGCTTCTATCTTCATGACAAAAGATTCGGTTGAACTAAGGGCTCTTATTGATGAAAAAGTTTGAGGAATTGACTGCATCTGTGACATTCACGGGAGGGCGAGTGGAGGGAATGAGAAAGGGGCATGGTAAGATAATGGGACTGGTCAAGGAAGTGGAGGAGCTGTAGAGGAAAAATGCAAAAAAGGTTGAAAAAATTGCACAACTGGAGGGGAGGCTCTCTGAGCTCGAGCAGTACTCCAGAATGAAGGAAGGAAATTAGGTAGGAAGGAAATTACTGTAAATGTACAGGATAATGGAGGTCGTCACCCCCTCCAGTCCCCCCTCAATAAAGTAAAAGAAGCGGGTAAGCCAGCAGTAGCCATCATCTTGAGGTTTGTAAATAGAAAGTCCAAAACCAGCCTATTCGCCTTATTCACCTCAGCTGCCATATTGGTCAGTCTGACGTAATTGGGGGTGCGGATGCGGAAGTGCCCGTTGACTTCAATGTTAAAAGTTCACTGTTAAAACACCACTTCAAGAACCAAAATAGTAAAAATAACAGGCTGAATACAATATCGGGGTTACAAACTCATCATTACTAGACTCTGTTTTTTACTGCCGTTGTTTTTGCGTTTGGAAATACATGGAGGTGAATGACCCATAGTTGCATTCACTCCCATGTATTTCCAAACGTGAAAACAACAGAGACTTATCATAGTCTTTATCAAATCCAAATAAGCAATTACCGATACAGGAATTTACTGATACTATGTTTTCTATGAGTCTATTCCCTACAATCACAAAACCCAGCAGAATAACATCGCATTTAGCCACTCTTGTAGACAATATCTTATCAAATAACATGGAGAATAACATAGTGAGTGGTTTACTGTAAAATTATATATAAATGACCATCTGCCAGTCTTTGCGATCCATGACTGTGATCAGTAAGTTGAAGGAAGAAAACAGCTCTAGATGCAGAAGAGCGAGAACAGAAGAGTCGTTAAATGTATTCAGAACAGATCTTATATCACAGGATTGGAGGGAGCTTTTTAAATGTATTCAGAACAGATCTTATATCACAGGATTGGAGGAAGCTTTTTGAAGCTAAGGATGTAGATACCGCCTATGACACATTCCTGGACTACTTTTTATCATTGGATGACAAATGTTGTCCAATCAAGCAAAGCAAAGTAAAAAAAACAAAAAAAAACGCGTATACTGTAGACAAACCCTGGATGATGAAGGGAATATTAAATGCCTGTAAAAAGAAGAACACCATGTATAGTGCATTTGATCCATAGATAAGGAAAATATATACAAAAGATACCAAAATAAACTAAGAGATATCATTAGGAAAAGTCAAAAGGGTTATTATGACAACATATTAGAAAAAAACACAAATAATATTAAAGGAACATGGGAAATACTAAATAAGATTATTAGAAATAAATCAAACAGTTCAAGCTACAAGGGTCATTTCATTGATAAAGACAAAGTTGTCAAGGATATGAACGAGGTGGCAGAAGGATGTAACAAATTCTTTGACTGGCAGGAGATATAGTACCTCCAAATGAAGGAAGTGCTGACGAGTTTTATGAAGAGAGAAACCCAGCAACAATTTTCTTGAGAGACATTGACAAAAAATATATTATTGATATTGTGCAAAAATTCAAGAACAAAAGATCTACGGATTGGGATGGAATTGACATGAATTTAATTAAGGAAGTAATTACTGCCATAGTGGAGCCATTAACACACATTTGTAACCTGTCTTTTAAATTGGGTTCTTTCCCTAATAAAATGAAAACAGCGAAAGTGATTCCATTACATAAAGCTGGAGAAAAAAGGCTCACCAATCACAGGCCAGTTTCGTTATCATCTCAATTTTCCAAAATTCTTGAAAAACTTTATGTTGCCAGATTTATGGAAGCCCATTTCCGCCACAAAAAAAAAAAAGTATTCGTAACAGGGGAAGAAAAAAAAACAGATTTCATAATAATGAGAAAGTTTCTCATAATTACGACTTAGTATCTCATAATTATGACTTAGTATCTCATAATTATGAGAATGAGATACTAAGTCGTAATTATGAGAAACTTTCTCATAATTATGACTTACATCAGATAAAGTGTGCATGGGCAAGCATTTCTGCACTCTCGTGTTCTACCGCGTCCTGTCAAACTGCCACCGCTCTGGATTTGAGAGAGTCGTAATTATGAGAAAGTTTCTCATTATGTTTTTGTTTTTTTTCCGGTTAAGAATACTTTTTTTTTTTTTGTGGCGGAAATGGGCTTCCATACAGATTGGACAGCTTTGTGGAAAAGCATAATTAATTAATTAATTAATTGTCAGTCAATATGTTATCAGAGCCAACAGATCAACCTCGATGGCACTGATGGAGCTTATAGAAGAACTAACAAACTCAATTGATAAGAAGAAATTTGCAGTGATAATATCATGATCTATTGTATCAAACGCTTTTTTTCAAATCTATGAATACTCCCACTGCAAATGTCTTCTTATTATGAGATATGAAAAATGGAAGAGTCGAGTTAGGGGGAGTGGCGTTAGAATGGTTGAAAAGTTACATTGGAAATAGACAGTTTGTTCAGATGGGTGACAAAATTATTCAATTTATACATTAATGATATTTGTAAAGAATCCAATATTTTGAAGATTTTTGCTGAAATACACTAACATTTTCTGTTCAGATGATAGCCTGCTGAGGTTAACAGGTAACAGTTAACAGTGGAATTAGGTACAGTAAGCTAAAACTATGGTTTGATGTAAACAAACTCTCATTGAATTTGAATAAAACAAAATTCATGATGTTTGGTAATCGAAAAACCCATATAAATACCTGGGTTGAGCTAAAGATCGAAAAAGTGGATTTGGAAAGTGTATGAGAACACCTTTTTGGGCGTAATATTAGACCATAAGCTCAGCTGGAAAGCCCAGGTGAGCCACGTAAGGTCTAAACTATCAAGAAGCATCTGCGTCCTCTGCACCGTTAAACACTTCCTAAACCATAAGTCTATGAACACAGTCTATATTACACACTGATTATGCCATATTTAACATACTGTGTAGAGGCTTGGGTAATACAAAACCACACTGAAGACAATATGCACACTTCAGAAAAGGGCGATAAGAATAGTTAATAATGTAGGCTATTATGAACATACCAATCCTTAGTTTTTAAAGTCAAAAGCACTGAAGTTTATGGAGTTAGTGGATATGAAAATAGTGCTAATTCTATATGAAGCAAGAAACAATTTACTTCTGGAAAACATACAAAGGCTGTTTAGAGAAAGGGACTGGATATACTGTCATAGAAATTGTTATCCTATCCTCAGCCTTGTCCTTTGTCTTACAGTTTCACTCTACCCCCTGTATCCAATCCCTCACCTCTTCACATGCAATCACCCCTGCTGTGGCTTTCTCACTTATAACAGGATGACATCTCCAGGAGGTCGATACACCCAGACTTACTGTCTCTACTAGTGACTTTCCATTGTCTTCATTGTCCGTTCATACCTGTTTGCTAATTTTGCCGCACTTTCCTCTGACCATTGTTGATGACGTGTTGATGAGTTAGCCAATCAGATCTTAGAAACGTCATATCCGGATTTCATTGTTTATAACAGCGCGCAAGCTCAAACCAAGTACTTTCGGTGGGTGAAACACTTTGTGTTCCATTTCCGTAGCCCAGTTGTAACTGTCTGTATTTTGGAATGAAGAACCAGTCTTTGAACGGTTGGTAAGAACCTTGGCAAACCTTCTTCTTACTTTTGATTCATATTTGATAGTTACATAAAATTATTCTACAACAATATGCACTGAGGGCGAGCTAAGCTGGAAGCAGCCCAGATTTAATACCACAATGAAAAGCATGTGCATATCAGTCTATGGGGTGAAACAGTGGAATTAGGTAAAATAAGCTAAAACTATGGTTTGATGTAAACAAACTCATTGAATTTGAATAAAACAAAATTCATGATGTTTGGTAATCGAAAAACCCATATAAATACCAGCCCAGATTTAATACCACAATGAAAAGCATGTGTATATCAGTCTATGGGGTGAAACTATGGAATGGACTGTCCGAAGATATGAAGCATAGTGAGAATGTGCTACTTTTAAAAGAAAATACAAACAAGCGATGTTGGAGAGTTCTAGTCTTGCTTGTGTAAGCTGATAGGTATGTCCTGAGGTACAGTATGATGTTGTTTCTTGGCCACTAGCCAAATTGATTTCTTCCCTCTTTTTTTCATACAATTGTTTCCCATTAATTGTTCTCATACTGTTTAGGCTACAAGACTTCCAGGCAATGAATTACACTCGTCTTAAATTTATTTATTTATATTTGGTGGATCCTTGGTCATATACGACCACGTATATAGTAAATTACCCAAAGACATGAAAGGCTAGGCAATGTATAAGCAATTGCTTCAGCCTAGCCCTTTTGGTTGTTAACCACACAGAAAGAGGGTTGAAAGTTTTAAATAATAATTAAATATGTATTTTTTGTTTTAGAAGATGGCCAAAGAAATATTCATTCATATTCTAATTTTCTTGTTCTAAGAACAAGATTGACTTATTATTTTCATTAAATACTGTACAATCATCAAACTGGCTAAGTAGAAAGATTTTTTACATCACCTACTCAATGATACAGAATGATACTGATGTATAAAAATCTCCCTGCGCACAAAATTGGGCTGACAAAGAACCTGCGTCTACAGGACCTACGTCCCCTTGGTGAGGGCTCTCCGGCCTCAACAAAACACATCAAAGATTCAACTTACAATATCATGAGCTCTGACTCGTAGCGCACCAGGGCGTTCTTCTCCTGGACCAGTTTGAACCACTCCTGCATCAGCTTGGGGTCGTCCTTCTTCCCCATACCTGGAGGAGGTTGACAGGGGTCAGCATGTCAGGTGGGGTGGGAGGGGGGAGGAGGGGCTGAGACAGACATTGACCGACACCGACACAGGGAATGACAATGACAGCCAAGCCAGGATGACGTCCCCTGCCCAGAGATGGAGAGGTGTAGATGCGGCACCAGTTCGTCTGGCCCTGCGCGACCCACAGAAGATGGCGTGGATGAGGCAGTGCTTTGGCCTCAACTTTGACAGATGCTCACGCCAGCTGAGGGAGTTCAACTGGTGTTGCAAAGTTGAGGGTGTTTGTGTGTCTCATTCTGGGGCTGTGTGGGAGACCTGTCCTAGCATGCTACTTCCCTTACGCCGTGGGAGACTGAGGGAGAGACAGGAATCTTGGAGATACCAAACCTTTGCACATGATGAACCTACGAAGCTTCCCTCAAAGCAGGATGAACCTCCAGCAGTGATACATCTCGTTGGATCATAGTACCGCTGAGTGGTTTCAGGAAAACAAAGCAAACTATTCTCCCTCAAAGTTGACGTTGTTACAGGGTCACGTGGTTGCAAGATGGACATGTCGTTCGACCAATAGCGAAGCTGGAACTCCTCTTAATAACTCTGGGGGAGTGGCCTTTACGGCTGCTGTGGCCTGCACCAGTGGCGTAGTAGTGAGTAAGTGGGTATACTCTAATAACAGATCCTTAGCCGCGACTCTGCCATGTTGTTTACATAAGTGCCAGTGAGTATGCTTCAATGTCCATGGTGGAGTACATGGCTTCTACTACTGCTGTGTATTACATGTATACTACTGCACACACCCTGGACTTCACCACTGCACCACTGCAGCTAGACCCCACGCAGCTACCCACTGAGCAAAGACACGTCTAAAAAACGTCTTTTAGATGTCTTTTTTGTCTTTTTCGGACGTCCAAAGACATCCAATTAGGAGCCAGAATGAAAGTTTATTTTAGACGTTCAGATTTTGAACCTGTTCTGCACGTCCAGAGACGTCTTAGAGGGGTCCAAGCTAGACGTTTGAATATTGAGGGGTCCAGCAGACGTACAAATGGGGTTCTGGACCGACGGACGTTATTAAGACATGATCTGAACGTCTCCCTGACGTTGCGTGTTTGCTGGGTAGAGGCCAGCCTCTCCCCTCCGTAGGCCCGGTCCACAGCATGCTACAGCAGGCCTGTCGGCCGCATCGCACAGCCTCTGTCTGTCATGGCCAGGGGGGAACCAAGCACTGTGAATGAGACGCCGGAGAGCGGACCCGTACGCGTGTTCGCAGGACATACTTAGCTGGAGGAGGGGAGGCTCTTGCAAAACGAAAAGGAAAAGCATAGTGCACAGATAAATGGCACGGCCGTGGTCTGGGACTGCGCTGGGCCGGGCTGGTTAGCAGGAAAGGGCAGAGAGAGAGGCAGAGAAGAGTTCCTCAGACAAGGCAGAAGAACAACACAGCAAAAAAACGGGAGAAAAGAACATAAAAGAAAAAAGAAAACTTTCTTGCATTCTTTTTCTCTCTCTCTCTCTCTCTCTCATCCTCCACCACCCTCCTCGGGTTAACACTCCAAACACACAGGAGAGAAGAGCCACGGTTAGCACAGACACACATAAATCAAACAAACACACCAGCAGACACCCAAGCCGCCCGAACTCAGCGTCCCTCAAGCAGTTTATTACACACAGGTGTTGAGTCGGTACACCAGACAACCCATCTATTTTACATAATTGCTTTGTTCATAAACTAATCCTCACATAATTCTCTGAATCACAAGCTTGCCTGCAAACAGTAGGCTCTGGATAGTGTAGGCTATGCAGGTGCCCCCTCACAAACACACACACAAACGCGCACACACACACATGCACACGCACACGCACACACACACACACACACACACACACACACACACACCAGGGGGAGATTGGACCACACCTCCATGCAGCAGGCCCATCATCTCCATTAGTTGAACAGCAAACCAAGGGCATGCCATTGATCGAACTCACACTAAAGCAGAGTAGTTTCCCCCTCAGCAACATAGCTACTGTACATGGAGCTACTGTACATGGAGCTACTGTACATGGCACCATAAAGAACACTGACGCATAAACCCTGGGTGGTTAAAAGAGGACTTAATTAGGGCTATGGTGTGTTTACAGCTGGTTGTGAGCCCTGTGTAACGTTTCACATCATCTGATTGAATCAATTTGTAAAACATATTTTTTACCGAGTGGCCACATGAGATATTTCAATATATATTTCATTCTTTTGTTAATGGGTTTTTTAGAAACTCATAAACAGTCCCTGCTGGCTCACTGTAACTGTGGATGCTGGAATGATTACAAGTTCTTATCAGTATCCAGATAGTCAAGTAAGTAAGGTCTGCAGTGAGTACAGTGTGTTCTGCTCCATCCCTGCGCTGTCCGTGCTACACACACACACACACACACACAACCCTGACCTTCTGGGGAAATCTACTGAGCCTCGTCATCGTCACACGGGAAGGGAGGAGGAAGAGGGAGGAGGAGGAGGGAGTTCAGGAGCTGGGGGGGGGTTCAGAGAGAACCCTACTCCACGGGGGGGGGGGGGTAAGTATCCGCGCGGTAACCGGCCGCGTCCAGGAGGCAGGGTTTACGTTACCTTCGGGGGAGCAGCACTGGCAGAGGGACAGAGGTCTTCGGCGAGGGCTTCCCACATAGGACTCAACTTCAATAACGTGGGGGGAAAGAGGAGGACCAAGGAGGAGGAGGTGGAGGAAGGGGAAGGAGGAGGGGAGGGAGGAAGGAGCGGAGGAGGAGGTGGAGGAGAAGAAGGAAGGAGGAGAAGTGGCAGACACGGAGAAGATAGAAAGCGTGGTGGGGAGTGAAGACAGGAGGGAGGGAGGGAGGGAGGCAGGGAGGGGAAGGAGAAGAGAGAACAGTGAGGAGAAACTCAAAAGGAGACGGAGCACTAGGAGAGAGAGGGAGAGCTGAGATCACCAGCAGGGGGGTGGGGGAAGGGGGGGGGCAGAGGAGAGTGGAAATACAAAAGGCTGGAGATCATGAGGAGAAATAATCCTCTTCTTTCATCTTTTCCATCTCTTATTCTTGGAACATACAAGAGCCTTGAAACAAGAACACGTTGATCTCAGCAGGGGTCAGTCTGTCCCTGAGCCACAGGCGCTGCATCACGCTGATTCACAGCACTCTGATAATTGAATTAATCCACATAGATGGGTTTGAATTCATCACCAAATTACACAAAATAGTTTTTTCCTTAGATCGTAATTATTCAGTCTTTGAAGATATTTCAGCGCTGCCAGGTAAACACTCTGAAACCTCCACTCTGACCGCCGACGCCGACGTAGGGCTATGGCGCGTTTGAAGTGCAAATTGGGGTTTCTCACCAATCATGTGGAGAGCCTCAGCGAGAACCTTCTCTGGGAAATGAGGCCCTGGCTATGGACTACACCAGATAACACACCCGTCACAGAACCGAGAGAACTGGGAGAGCGAAACAAAGGCGCGATGAGGAGGGGGAGAGGAGGGAGGGAGGGATGAGAGAGGACGAGGAGGGACCGCGGACACCGACAGGAAACGCTCCTTCGCAGTTATACGTGACCGACAGAAATGGATTGCGGGTGAATATCGCCGCAAGGGACCATCACAGAGGAGGAGGTGCGTTGGCGACCTGCCATGTAGAATATCTGTCTCCACTCAGACTCGCCTGGGTGGGAAAGTCGGAAACCCTGCCAGCAGGCACAGACATATGGTTTTACTTCAGACCATTTGTCGCGTCATTAAAAGATCACTTGAGACATCTCTATCATTGGCAGTCAGGGAATTGTGAAAGCGCTGGCTGTCTTTATTGTGGGAGATTACAGTCATAAATGGAGTGTGATCTGACGTGTGTGCGCCAGGGGCTACTACTGCAGTCCAACCATGGCCAAGGAGAGCCCACTGGATGTACCGTCATAAGTCTCTGGCGCCCCCTGTAGTTTGACAGGTATATAGCCGTGCTGGTCAGCTCCACAGCCCGTGTCCCTGGCTGCTGCTGTGCACTCCGCTGACCCTTCCCAAGCCCACCTCCCAGCCTCACCCCACATGGACTGGTAGAGAAATGAGTGGATGGGAGAGTGTCGAAAGCATTGGTCCGAGCAGCCAATCAGAGGGCGGTTTGGAGCTTTCAGCAAAATGCTTACACATGTCCAGTTCACTCAGATCTCCACAGGTGATTAAGGGGACAGAGAAGACTGAGGGGGTGATCTGGGGCAGAGCTGCAGAAGCTACTAGAAGCAGTGTGGAGCAGCGTCTCAGAACAATTACCCACAGGTCCACACAGCAGCCATACATGCAGCCGTATAGGCAGCCATACACAGTACGACTACTGATCTCTATGAATACAGCAGCAGGCCTGGGCCCCTCTGCCTGCTTCAGACAGAACACACGGGGCCTCCACAACACACAGCCCAGATGGAAATCATGACTACATTCGGTTTGATTCAAATACCAAGTATGGACAATTTTATCCCTGCATATATACTGTACTTACCCCATGTAACGCAGTATGGTTTACCTCACATATTACATGATGTGACGTATTGGAGGATCTTTATTTTGTGTTTGTTATGTGTTCATGCAATACTGCCAAGCCTAACAAGATGGCGTCATTAAGGGACAGGACGTGACAACTCCACTGTACTGTATCTCCGGTCTGATGGAGGACAACACCGTGGCTGAGCAGACAGCACCACAGAGAAGCACAGTCCGACGTCACAGGACTACAAACACCACAGGACTACAAACACCACGTCACACATCCACCCTGGGTCAGACACACACTCGGTTACTGTTGACCAATCACAGCCTAGAAACAGGACGGCTAGGGGTTAAGGGTCAATGCTTCTAGCACACACTGGGAGGGGGGGGGGGTTATGCAACTGAACAGGTATGGTGGAGTCAAAGGAGCAACAGTTGGAGCATACTACTGCAGCGCGTAGCACTGAGGGAAGGGGGCGTGGCTAGTCAGGGGGCAGGAAGCAGTTTAGTACGGGTCAGACTAGTCAGGGAGCTTGTTACTTTCCAGAATGTGCATGCGTGTGTGTGAGAGAGAGAGAGAGAGAGAGAGAGAGAGACCGAGATGAGATAGAGAGAGTATGTCTGTTTACTAACAAGCTTAAACATTACAACTCTAATCACGATCGTAATCAACAAATTGATTTCAGCGAGTTCTTTTTGAAGAGCTTGCATGCCTAGCCTCCCTGGGACGGAGGATGATGAAAGAAAGTGTTGGGGTGTGTTTGGACCGGAGAGATCAGAGGGGAGGGGTGCAGCGATGGGAGCAAGCTCTAGTCAGTGCTAGTACAGTAAAGTGGGAAGAGAAGTGGGTGAGCTAGCTGGTGTGTTAGTGAGTGGGAAACAGCGACAGGTTTGAAATACATACCGCCCAGATGCAAGTCCAGGAAGTCACTGTAATTAGACTCTCCCCAATAGTCTACAACGACAGGATGATATTAGAGATAGGAGTTATTAAACAGTTACACAAAGCCCCACCCAGGCACTACAGCATCTCCAACAACAGGTCATGCATGTGCTCACAAACGCACACGCACAGAGACACAGACACACACACTCACTAACCAAAAGTAGTACAAACACCCGACACTCAGTACTCACCACAATACATATGCAGTTAAGGCCACACACTATAATATTCCTACGCTACATGACATTCCCCAGAATGATGAGACACACAGACAGACATAGATTTGCTGTACTGCTATGAACTGACTCTGTGGCTTGTGCATGTGGATGTTGGTGAGGTCAGCAGCAGTCGTGGTGTGTAACTCATATGACCGTCATGTTTAGGAGATACCACAAAATTATATTACACAGGGTCATGGGTTTAAATGTCTAACTTTATGCTTACGACAACCCATCGACACAACCTCAACACCTTTGAAGTGAATTTATATTTACTTCCTTCTTAAAAAGTTCATGTAGAGTACGCTAATCTTACTCTGTCCCAGAACAGAACGAGAAGGACGTTGAATAGAATAGAATAGAATAGAATGCAATAGAATCTCTTCCAGGTACTGTAGACAGACCTTGTCCAGTATGAGCACACAAACACAAATCTACTGTATGTGTAGACAGACGGACATTCTCCAGACAGACTGACATTCTCCAGACAGACTGACATTCTCCAGACAGACTGACATTCTCCAGACAGACTGACATTCTCCAGACAGACTGACATTCTCCAGACAGACAGACATTCTCCAGACAGACTGACATTCTCCAGACAGACAGACATTCTCCAGACAGACAGACATTCTCCAGACAGACTGACATTCTCCAGACAGACTAACATTCTCCAGACAGACTGACATTCTCCAGACAGACAGACATTCTCCAGACAGACAGACATTCTCCAGACAGCATGCGGCTCCAGACAGACAGCTACTGGGTGAGTGGCCAGAGACGTTGAGATGGAGGACTGGAGCAGTGTGGCACCACAGATGGCACGGACGGACAGACGGACGGACGGGTGTTATATTACAATAATAACTAGAGTAGAGCTAATACCTGATCTTCTTTTGTGTTGTTTTGGTAAAGTGTAAGTACCTCTATACAAGCCTTTAAGAGAGTAGACGGCAGAGAGGTTAAGGGCATCTTTTAAACAGTCGATCGGATGGGATGGAGGAAGGTTTAGGTCCAAGCAAAAGATGAAGAAACATTGATAGGGAAAAAAAGATGGCCGTCGACTCTGACACTTACACTTACACCAAATTGTGAGCTGCATAATACTACAGTATGTTCATATTAAATGATAAGCATCATGTTCTAAACATGATTGTGTCTACTGCAGACCACCTTCGGTAGGTAAGCGTTGTTGTGACATTATCACACGTGGCGGGTGCCTTACATGGCAGGTGCACTAACGTTGTGCTGATGCTCAACAGTGACTAGCCATTCGGAAGAGGGTGTGGTGACAGTCCCTTGTCCAGCACACTGTGACGAGCTACATCATTGCGAAGGTGTAGTAGTCTACTTCTGCATTTCTAATCTCTGATGCTGGTTGAGCAGAATAAGTGCAGAATCTGCTCTTATAAGTGGTGCATCTGTGAGGCCTGCATAATATAGTCAAGTCTGTAATAGTTTTATGGTAAGTCGCTGGATAAAGAAACGTCTGGTAAATTACTAAAATCTAAATGTATAATGGTTTTTAAAATATTGCACAATAAGAAACCGCATGAAAACATAATCTATCACCATTGGTGAGATTGATTTCTTTTGACAGTGAGTATTTCTTTCCAACTAGACGTTCCTCAGAAGAATGGAGAGCTCCAACCTCTTTTCCCTCATCTTGACCTTAGACAACCTAACCACACCCATATGGGCAGGCCCCTTGGGGTGAGAGCCAATTAGAATGAGAGGAAGTGAGGGCGATGTATACCTGCTTCCCCTCGTAGGGCCTTCTCTACGGCCACGCCCCTCTCCTCCAGCTGTCTCTGCTTCTCCTCCACCTGCTCCAGCTGTCTCTGGATGATCTGAGGAGGACATGAAGAACCATTACCATCTCTCTCTCTCTCTCTCTCTCTCTCTCACACACACACACACACACACACACACACACACACACACACACACACACACACACACACACACACACACACACACACACACACACACATGCGCACGCATGCACGCACTGATGCATACACACACAGCCTACCAATCCATATCAAATCCAATCCACTTGCCTTTCTTTGTGAGGACAGAGGACCATAAAGGTCATCTCATAATTAATGTCTTAACGTTACCTCAGATTTTTGTCTAATCTAAATATTCATAAGTTAGAGCGCATTGGTGCATTGCTAATTACTATATCTTGCTCTCTGCACAGCATTCGGTCCAGATGACCTCTATCTTTGGGAACATGTCTGCCTGTCTAGTCTTTCCACCACTCACAATGTTGCTGTCCTTTCTTTTTCTTTCAAGGCGACCTCCTATTGGTTACCTGTGCCCTGTGGAGCCTCTTGAGTTCCTCCTGCTTGGCCTGTCGCCGGGCAGCTTTCTGGACGCGGCGCGTCAGCTTGGCGTTCAGCTCCTCCTCCGTGTAGGTCTTCTGTGGTGAGACAACAGACGGGTCAGCGGTCAGAAGGCAAGGCTCAGCTGGTCTGACTCAGGACAGGCTCTTCCAGGGGCGGAGCCTCTCTGTTTCACAGCACATGGAGCGGAGAAAGGTGAACGCCTAACAGAACGACTGAAACAGTCTACAACCCACCATCTACTACAGCTAAGGATGGGAGACAATGGGACACCAATGTTTCTTTCTGAGGAAGGCTATCAGTGGTACCATAGAACAATAGAGGATCTAACATACTATGGAATACAAGGCAGCTACTACAGTGATCTTCACAACATATTTAAAATCCTGGATATCAAACTAAAATATGGGGGTAACCTTAAGTCACTCTGTGTCCCACTCTATTCCTACTGAGAGCTCTTAATTCTCAATCTAATAGATGTTTAAGGATGTTATTCATTTGGCAATTAACGTATCATTGATCTGATTCAGAAAATAATTTGTTCAGCAATAAGCCGGAGCGACACAGGGAGAGAGAGAGAGTTGGTAGTATTCAGAAGGAGGAATTCTGTAACAGGAACAGGAAGCTGGAGTCAGAGCTCATCCAATAGCAGCACTGGAGAGAGAAAGGAGTGCTGCAGTGATAGGCTGGTTAACATCAGACCGGGACAGACAGACAGAGGAACCGCCCTGTGATGGAGGCCATAACGGATAGATCAGTCATGGGACCAGAAAAGTAAGGGGTGCAGGAACAGGTTGGCCCTCCAGCAGACAGGGGGCGCTGTGGCCTGGCTGTGACATGCATCCAGAGCACGGTTAGTGAAACAGTGAAGGTGGATGTTGTGGCCAGACAGGAGAGGAGGGGGTTAGGGTGGTGGGTGGAATGGCGCATGCGCAGGGTGATTTGGCCAATGGGGATGGATGTTTATACACACTACCTTAGTGGCGTACGATCTCTTGAACGCCAGTGCGTGAGGGACATAAACAGACTTTGGGAGACAAAACAAAAATACAAACAAACAAAAAACACGGAAAACAAACAAACACCAAATGAAATGGAATGATTAAATGGGTTAATGTCATGTTAAACCAATCAATATAAAATGTACATCATTCAACCCAATTACTGGTCCCATCAAACAGGCCATGTTAACGACCCACGGCCCCCCAACACCAGACAAATCAGGTCACCAGGGGTGCAGTGGTGAGATGCAAATCAACCTTAATTAGTATCATGATTTATTCAAACAAAATACACATGATTATGATTATCTCGCATATTGAAATACCACAGCCACCATGAAATGACATTTAGTTAAATTAATTAATAACATGACTTGGCCCAAAAAAAAAAAAAAAGAGTCCTATAAAAAGTTTTTTCCCCAAAACTGTCAGTCAGAATGGTCTGACTAAAATCAGGAAGCAATGACTTACCCGTCGTTCCTGTCAGTGATTAAATGATAGTTCTGGTATACTCCAGAGAACTAACTCTCCTAAAGTACTGTAGGTCTATTCACCGACACATCTCTAGAAATCTACCGAACTACATCCACCAGACAACACAACAACTATACTAGACTTGCGGGATGGCTAACTCCTGATTATCCCTGCAGAGCATGCCAGGGCCAGAGAAGCACGTAGGACAGAATCATGTCATGTAATTGAGTAGAATCTGTGTAGGGTGTACTTGTGTTGCTGACATCTCTGCCGAAACACTATACTGGATGTTTTATGCATCTGTGTGATAGAGACAGATAGATAAGAGAGACAGACAGGGTGCTTGGCTGAGTCAACAGACTGAGTACGTACAGGATGTGTGTGATCATCATTATTCATTGAACAATTAACGGCATGTCTCTGCAGAGTTGAGAAGTTGTTGTGAAAGTGTAGTTAAACGTTCTAAAGCTGAGGATGATGAGTGCTTGCCTCTGGCCCTGGGCTCAGTCTAGTGTGTAGCTAAACCTCTCTACACGCAGAGCAGCAGCAGCCAACTAAACACTTCTGCATCTCACCACGCAATAAATGCAAATAGAATCAGATGACTGGGACTAGAGAAAGCCTAAATGGAATTTGTTTTTCCCTAGCAATGTAAATCCCTTCAAATAATGTAATAAATATGCAACTTCTCCTGAGTCCACAGATGTGCAGATAGACTCTCCTGCTCTGCCCTGACAATATATGAGCAAAATTAAATTTGTGGAGAAGAGTGAAGATACAGACTCTGTGGTACTGTTTACATCTGTTGAAGTAATATATATATATATAGTCTGACTCAACGGATGTAGGTTTTGGCAATAAACCTTGTCATTCGTTGTCACACTGACCAATCAGTGGCGAGACTGTTAATTAATCTGATTCGGGCCGAGAGATTCTCTCGGCACCAATCAGATTCGATCCAGACTATTTTGCAAAAGCACCGTCGCTGCGTCCGGGGCTGGCTCCGCCCAGGACGACTGTGATTGGTTTAAAGAAATACTGTGTTTTTTTTCCCCCCTATTGCAGAATGGTAATATGTCCAGCCACACCTGTCTCTGGCACTGGCACAGCGTAAACGAAGTGTGGAGATAGGTCTGGCTATGCGAGACTAATATATATATTACTTCAACAGTAAATCTAGATTTTATATATATATCTATACATGTATATATACACACAATATAGACCGCAAATGTACTGCGTGTCCCTAATGATCGTATATCATCTGTTGTATGTAGCAGATCACTCTGGCTGTGGTAAAGTCTCAAACTTCAGACGAGTCCCATTCAATGTTCACTTGTTGGTTTGGAATGCAGAAGAGTTTGTTCCACTGCTCTGCCTGTCACAATACCTCCTCATCGCCTTTCTCTCTGTCTCGCTCTCTCTCTCTTTCCCCTTCCCTTTCTCTCTCTCGTCGTTTCTCCCTCTTTCTCTCCTCCTTCACTCTCTCCGTCATCACATCCTTCTGGATGCCTGACACTAGGTCAAAGATGTCCGAATGAGGCTGGGCAAAAGAAAAGCAAGGTTCAAAAGAAAAGACAGCGGAAAGAGGACAATACACCTGTGGAGATGGGATGTTCCGACCAATCAGGGACCTGAGGGCGGGCGGTGAACACACAGCAGTAACGTCTAAAATGAGACTCACCTCAGCCTTGGACCTCTGGGAGGATCTCTCCAGCACGTCATCACAGGACAGGTCCGAGTCCTCAGAGAAGCTCAGGTTCCTGCGAGAACGCAGATCTACAGCACAGGAAGGAACACGGCAAAAAAGCAGTACCCGTGTTACATGGACACGGACTCAATAAAGTACCATACTGCTGTGTAACATCCAATCAAACCTGCTCAACATAAACAGCAAAATGGACGCTTTAATGCAGCCAAACTGGAGACGTCCCGTTGTCACAGAAGCTGTGTTCGGAATCGCTCCCTATTCACTATATAGTGCACTATATAGGGCGTCAGCCATTTTGTTTGTACTGTCCGAATTTTCTGAATAGTGTCAGAATTTTCGTTCCCTATATAGTCCACTATTTATTACCCACAATTCACCTTGATTTGCAGGGAACAGTGCATGTACCTTACATTTTCTCCGTTCCCTAGGTAGTTCACTACATGTACATGGTGAACCCTATATAGGGAATAGGGAGTGAGGGAACGAGGGAGCGATTCCGAACACAGCTCTAGTCTCCCCTTTCTCACCTGACGACCTCTCAAGAGGCGACGCTCTTTTCTTCCCAGAATCCTGTGTGGTGGAGCTGGAGGGCGTGCTGGGGCAGGACAACTTGTCCTCTTTCTTCTTCTTGTCCTTCTTGTACCCGGAGAAGACGGCCTTCCACAGCGACTTGTGTTTGGGCGGCGTGCCGTCCGGAGCATGCTTGTCGGAGCCCCTGCCGTCGCCCTTGGCCTTCTTCTCCTTCTTGTTCTTCCTCGGGGAGAAGAGGGAGGTGCGCTTCTTGCTCTTCCCCCCCGCGGATCCGTCGGAGGAGGCCGGCGAATCGTCCAGGCTCTTGTTGCCGCTGAAGAAGCGCTCGGGGAGCGTCTCCGCCTTCTTGGTCTCCAGGGCTTTCACCGCCGTCGTCTTGGGGACGACCTCTTGTCCTTGGCTGGACGACCTCTTGTCCTTTCCGGAGGCCTCCGACGGCGACGCGTTCCACGCCACTCTGGCGGCGGCGCCCCTGGCGGTCTCCGACTCCTTCATCTTGTTGAGCTGCTTGGCCATGGCGTCCTTCAGCGCCGGGCTCTTCACCGACTTCTCCCTGGCCCTCATCCTCTCCTCCGCGATCTCCTTGGCCTCTGGGGAGAACTGGATGACCCGGGGGGCGTGGCCGGGGGAGATTTTGGGCTTGCCGTTCTCCACGGCCAGCGGCAGGTGCAGAGGAGGCCTGTCTCGGCCGGGTTTGCTGGTGGGCGGGGTGTAGAAGCGCTCGTGCGCGCTGACGTCCGGCATCCTCTCGTCGTACGCGTCCTCCACGTCGTCGGCGAACGGGATCTCCGCCACGCACTCCACGAACGACTTCCTGACCTCCTCCCTCCGGGGCCTGCTCCTCTCCCGCCTCATCACCACCGCCGGGGCCGGGTCCAGGGAGGCGGGCGGGGCCGCCGCCACCGCCGCCGCCCTGGGTGCGGGCTTGGGCGCCGCCACCGCCACGGGGCTCAGCTGGGTCCTGGGCGTGGCCACGGGGCTCTTGGCCTTGGCGGAGGCCGACTCCCTGGCGGCATCGGGTCCAGCGTGGGGGCCGTTGTTCCAGGACACCTGGTGTTTCCGCTGACGGAGCGTGGCGGGCGACTGGTCGGGCGGAGCCGGCGGGGGGCTGGAGGGCGGGGTCAGCATGGTGGAGTCGGAGGCGTTGAAGTCGTCGACCGTGGGGGCGGAGCTGCCGTTGAGGCCCGGCCGGGAGTTGCTGCTCGGGTCCCGGTCCTGCGCCGCACCGTTGGTCCGGGGCGCCACGGGGGAGATGACCTGACCCTCCAGGGTGATGTTGAGCCGGCGGATCACAGAGCGTCCGGCGACGGCGGGCCTGACCACCCCCTCGGACGCCCCCGGAGACTTCTCCGGGAGAGGGGGGGAGGAGGAAGAGGAGGAGGAGGAGTCGGAGTCGGGGAGCCTGGGGCTGCTCTTGTCCGAGGCGCGGCTGCGGTCCAGGGGCGACAGGCCCAGGCTCTTCCTGATCTCGGCGCTCTTCATCCAGAACTCTTCGATGATGTCCGCCTTCTTGGGGGTCTCCTCCGTGGAGTCCGCGTGCTTGGGGGGCTGGTTGGGGGGTGCGGCAATGGGGGTGGAGGTCACCGCTGGGATGGGCTGGGTACGGACGGGGGAGTCGGAGGTGAGGGGGGGGGAGGAGGGCTCCTGGCAGGGGTGGGGCTGGCCGCAGATGGGGGACAGGGGGTTGCCCGTGAGGGGACAGGAGGAGCGCGACGGGAGGACAGGGGACTTGAGGGCGACCGTCTCTGGGAGGGGGAGGGGCTGGGAGCGGATGGGGGAGCGGACCGGGGACCTGAGGGGCGCGGTGGCGGGGGAGGGGACCAGGGTGGGAGAGGGGGAGGAAACAGATGTAGGACAGGGGGAGGGGGAGGGGGCCCGTGGACTCCCGGCGCTGGGAGTCTGGGCCGTCCTCTCGGGCGGGGCCTCCTCCGGCGTTCTGGGCTCCGGGAAGAAGTGCATGCCGGGGGATTTGACCATGAGCGATGGAGAAGTGGGACTCTTCTGGAACACGAGAGGAGCAAGGTTTACACCCACGCACGATGACACGCAACAACGTGAATAACAGGTCACCCATCAACACACATCACAGAACTAGAGAGAGAGAGAGAGAGGGGGGGGGGTGAGAGAGAGAGAGAGAGGGGGGGGGGGGAAAGAGAGAGAGAGAGAGAGAGGGGGGGGAGAGAAAGAGAGGAGAGAGACAGTGAGAGAAAGAGAGAGAGAGACAGAGAGAGAAAGAAAGAGGAGAAACAGACAGTGAGAGAAAGAGAGAGACAGAGAGAGACACAGACAGAGAGGAGAGACAGAGAGAGAAAGAGAGAGCGAGAGACGGAGAGAGAAAGAGAGAGGAGAAAGACAGTGAGAGAAAGAGAGAGACAGAGAGGAGAGAGAGAGACAGAGAGAAAGAGAGAGCGAGAGAGAGAGAGACAGAGAGGAGAGACAGAGAGAAAGAGAGAGCAAGAGACAGAGATAAAGAGAGAGCGAGAGACAGAGAGAAAGAGAGAGAGACGGAGAGAGAGAGAGAGGAGAGCCCTTTTACCTGTTTATCCGTCTCTGTGGGAGGTCTGACTGGCGACAGCACCACGTCCCCTTCCACCCTCACCGGACTGACCATAGATGGTTCTAGAAACACAACAAGAGCCGTGCGTTTACAAGAGGGATGATGCCGCGTACTGTACAGGCAGTACGTACTGTACTATATCCATACAGCGGACACACGCAGCGAGCGGCCGTGCGGTGATCTGCACTCGCCCCGCGTTTCCTACCGATGCTGGAGGCGACGCCCTGGCTCTCCGACTTCCTGTCCTCTTCGGCGAGCGCCTCGGGGCTCTTCGACGAGTGCAGGCGAGCCTCGGCCTCCGCATCAGAAGGAATGTCCTCTGGGAGATCCACACAGAAACCCTGTGACTACAGTAATACTGGACGCCATGTCAGCAGTTTGCCAGCTCAGGAAGCATATGGGCACGGCGCCGGTTACATCTGTATTATCACTCGTCAGCTGGTCTGTGAGGAAACGCCTGACTACTGAGGCGCTAGCTGACAGAAATTATGGATGTGGATAACAAGATAGCAATAGAGAGATAGAGATAATGAGAGATAGAGACAGATAGAGAGACAGATAGAGATACAGACAGACAGACAGACAGACAGACAGACAGACAGATAGATAGATAGATAGACAGACAACAGAACACCTCAACATAACCACACACCGTTGCACAACATATTACCAAAGTGCTACTGTATATATACTGTATTATAAGGTGCAGCTTCCTCTCCCACCGAGGTCCAGCCTGTGTTTCACAGTTTGTTCAGTAGTACAACACTGGTAGGTACTCCACACATGATATGTAGTTATTAACTTGTTGACCCACCCTGGTCCATCTCTGTGCCTGGCTCCAGTTCAGCGCTGTCGGCTTCTGCGTCTGGGTTGTCATCTTCACAGGGCTCTGGGGTGGCATGGAGGACAAGGCAGTTAGACCATGTCACTGACTGACCTTTTCAGAAGTTCAGCACGCACAGCAAGAGCTGATCTGAGCACGCTAAGTTTGACTAAAGGTTAAACTAGGAAAAGGAAAAGTCAAATATTTTACTAAAATTAATTGAAAGCCAGGAAAGAGATGAAAGCAGATGAAAGGAGAACTGAGACACTAGAGTATAATGAGGTCCGTCTCTTCTGTGGAATATTGTTTCTTTCACACATGGAAAAACATTATTAATCCAAATAATAAAAAATGTACATGAATAAAATGTAAAAATGATGAACACACATGGCATTAGTGGTTAGACCCGTGCACTTATCCATTTTTGGAAAAATGGATGTTTTAGAATGAAGCAGTAGCATAACCAAAGAGGTTAATGGTATCTGTTGAGAGATAGAGGTTATTGGACCAGCAGTCCTCATCCTCCAGACCCAGAATATTCTAGCTGAGAGAGTAACCAGGATGTAGGTTTCTGATTCTGCGGAGTCGAACCCCTACTGTACCTCCGGTTCATGCAAAGTCACGTAAGATAACGTTAAATAATTCCAGAACAGTAGCAATCCTCTAGTCTACCTGGCGACCCATCACATATCTCTGTTACTGTACCCCTCTAGCAGTTGTCACAGGTAAACAAGACTACTAGGGGCTACTACGCAATGGCCCTTGCATGTGCCATGCACAGAGGGGGGGTACGGTACAGGGCTGGCTGATGGTGGCCATCAGAACGGCAGTTAGAGGGATTTGAACCCAGGCACCCTGCAGTGCTGCCCCAGAATAGTGGAGTAGAGATCTCTCCCAACAACCACTCCCGGACCCAACCCTGACAACACAAAGAATTCATGACCACTTCACACTCAACCCTGTCGGCCTATGGACCGGCTTTCTTCTTGTCTTGATGATGATGTGGTGGCCAATTGTAACAAGCTGTCTATTAGTTCCTATACTATAGGTTTCTATTAGTATAGGGCTACACAAACTCCCTCCTCCTTCTCCTCTGGCTAGTGTGCTGTGGCAGGGGTGTGCGGGACTGGGCAGGGTTAGGGGTGAGAGGTCACGTGGAGGGAAAGTTAAAGCGCAAGTACTGGTCCGAGTGTCCGAACCCCAAGAGAGTGTGAGTGTGAGTGTGTACGCTCTGGCTCTCTCTTGAGCAGCATGCATGCTTGTGAGTGTTTTTTCTCCGAGCGCGCTTCCGTCATGCTGTGGAGAGGAAGGCCCGTCTGCAGCCAGAGCGGCAGAGCGTACGAGCTAGCAGAGGACCCCCGTGACCCCTGGCTCTGAGCTACCTCCAGACAGGGACTCCAGCCAGACTCTGACTGCCTCGTGACGGGCGGAGGTGCGGGCAGGGGCTACGGTCAGACGACAGGACACAAAACAAAAAGAAGACACAGGTGGGCGGGGGGAGCTGGCTGGGACACGACACCAGACACATCAGCAAAAGACACAAGGGACAAAACAACACAACATGAAGACAAACGGAATGAACATAAACAAAGGGATGGACGGACCCCGGGGTGTGACCCGTGACCTCTCTGTCAGCCAATCACACGCCTGAGACCCCAGGCAGCAACACTGAACAGCAGTGGCAGCTGGCCAATCCAATCCACAGGTGATTACAGAGAGTCAGGGGTGTGGTTAGTTTGGGAGGGGAAGGGGGGGCTCGGTCCTCTTGTCCCAGACACACACAGCAGCAGCAACACTGGAGAGACACCCAGGTCCCCCCCCCCCCCCTCCTCCCCCCTCCACCCTGTACCCCCAATGTCAGGGGTCAGTCCTGCTAGGGCTCCCCAGCGATCAGGTCCTCAGGCTGGGTTACCTGTGGAGGAGGCCTGGGCAGCGGGGTGACCCTCTGTGTCCCCCTCGGGCTGCAGGGGGGTGGGGGTGGGGCCTGCCTGGGGGGCCAGAGGGTCCACAGGCTGCAGGATCTGCTGGAGCTGCAGGTTCCTGGCTGTAGGGCGGGGCGGGGAGGGGCGGGGCGGGGAGGGGTGACGGACATGATTGGTAATGGTGGAGGTGGTGTGTGTGTGTGTGTGAGTGCATGCGTGTGTGTGTGTTTGGGTATGATACGGTTGTATGAAGGGAAGGAGGCAGAAATTGAAGAAGGTAGAGAAAGAGGGAGAGAGGAAAAGAGAGACAAAGACAGCCACACCGGAATGGGAGGATGAAACCAGAGGAGAGGAAAAGACAGGACATGAAGGAGAGACAGAAGAAGGGAAAGAGGAGGAGGAGAGATGATTAGAGATCAGCAGTTTTCTGAGCAGAGAGATCAGATCACCACACAGAGAGGATGGAGGCTGCATGCTCTAGACTCAGGACAAGAGATACAACCATGTCTTTAAACCACGAAACTCATATCTGTAACATTACAACATCAGTCATACTTTATCAAGTATCTTAAAGCAAAACTACACGTTCGGCAGTTTAGTAAATTAGTTTAAAAAAATCGCCAAAAGTTTTAAAAAAATGTGTTAAGGGTCATAGTAAAACAATAGGTAAAGCAGAGTGAACGCCATCCGCACCTGTTGAAAAACCGAATCCAAATTATTTCACGTTTCAAACAAAAATCAACACCAACACAAACAAGCAAAATCAAATCCCACTTCGGGAGTAAGCCTGGTAAAGAAACAAACCCAAACCAAATATTAATGAGACGTTCCTTCACACCAAGTTATTTCAGAGTGCAAACGCATCCATGGGCAGAAGAGCTGCTACCTTTAAAGGTACCTGTGTCCTCTTCATCAGTCAGGTGCTTCTCCAACCACAGACCTGACTGTAGCTCCCGTTCCCAAGGGCAGTACTCCCCCTCTGCCAGCAGGGGGAGACATAACCCCAATAATAACCAATACACCCAGGAGGGGTGAAGAGGGAGGAGACGGGAGGTGAGGAGGAGAGGTGGGCGTGAAGGGAGAGAGGATGAGAGCATGAGGAGAGACACAGAAGGTACGGAGAACAATGAGTCATGAGCAGAGAAAGTACAGGTGGTTCATACGAGGTGTTCTCTACACAGCAGAATACGTCTCTGACTGGAAATGGAGTTGGGTGATGAGAGGAAGAGGACAGACATGAACAGGGATGGAGGGAAAGACAGCAGGGCAGAGGGAGGACAGACTGCAGGAGCTCTAGGTCCCCCTGGGTAAGCCTGGCAGCTCCTAGACATGTCTGCTACCTTCTCTAAAAACACAGACTGGACTAAACCATGCCCCGGCCATTTAATAAAGAGCTGAACACCAGAGGAACTGCTGTTTTCAAACCTTAAACTCAACTCCAAACTCCAAACTCAACTCCAAACCTCAAAAGGTTTGAAAACAAATTTACCATCGCTTGATTCTTCCTCTTCCTCCTCTTCGTATTCCTCCTCCTCTTCCTCCTCCTGCTCCTCCTCCTCCCTGGCAGTGCCAGCCTGTGCCTGCCCCTGGCCCCTGGCTCCTGGGTCACTGTCGGCCTTCAGCTGGGCGTGGAGCTCCACCGCCTCCTTCCAGGGAACTCCTCCCAGGTCGGAGGGGCTGGGCGGCCCCTCCTCCTCTTCCTCCTCCTCTTCCCCTTGCTGCTCCTGTTCGTCCTGCTCCTCATCCTCGTCCTCCATGTCGGATTCTGAGCTACTGCGGGGACAGAAGTGGGGGGGGTGGTTAGATAATGGCCGCTGAGCTATGAGGGGAGAGGCTAGAAACATACTATCTAAAACCCCATTCAGTGCACACCGACGGTTCCCAATGCAAAACTGTAACCCCTCAAATTGAAATGTTTGTTCCAGTGCTTTGCTCCTTTCTTTGAGGGGAAAATAATCCGCTGCTATATCCACCCAGACCTCCCATCCTCTCCTCTCCTCCCTCCTCTGCCCTTCCCCTCTTCTCCTCTCCTCTCCTCTCCTCTCCTCTCCTCTCCTCTCCCCTCCTCTCCTCTCCTCTCTCCTCTTCTCGTCTCCTCTACCCTCCTCTCCTCTCCTCTCCCCTCCTCTCTTCTCCTCTCCCCTCCTCTCCTCTCCTCTCCTCTCCCCTCCCCTCTCTTCTCCTCACCTGGACCCCAGCAGGTCCACGCCCCTGGTCTTGTCCAGGACGCTGCTCAGGTTGTGTTCGGCCAGCGTCTCCTCAGGCACCTCCTCCAGCTCCTCCTCCTCTCTCTGCATGGACAGGCGGTAGTTCTCCAGCTCGATGCGCTCCGGCGTGCCCCTCAGTCGCTTGGCCAGGTTGGGCTCCTGAAGCCCGTTCACCTCCGCCCCTGGGGAGGGAGTGAGGGGGGGGGGGAGTGAGGGGAGGGGGAGGGTTGGGGGGCGTCCCGGGTTCGAGGGGGAGGACGCATACAGACAGACGGGTGTCAGACTCAGAGAGAAGACGCCGCGGGACAGCAGACAGGCGGTCTGGAGACCGGGCCGTCTCAACGGCGCAGGAGCCATGCAGGTCGTCCCATCAACCCCCACAACACCACCGCCACCTGTCCCCACACCGTGACAGCTACAGACAAGCGCGCAACATGATCTACCTCTACATGTCCGGGGCGTGCCGTTTATCAGGATGGTCGAAGAGTGATTCCTTGAATGCGGGCTGTGCGTCATGTCTGTGTACGGTATGAGGCTTGACCCAATGTGCTGTAGTCGTAACACCATAAAAAGGAGTACAGTATCAAACCCATCCTACGATCTCTGGGCATTTTCATCAGATCAAAGTCCTTCGTACTCTACAGACAAACTGACAAAAACACACCAATGTCTATTATCAGTTTATTGCATTCAATTCTTTTCCTACAGTGAATCACAAATATAATATATCTCTATATAGTATTTCCAAATGTATGTATTTATATAATCTAAAATTCTATAGGCAACAGGGTAAAGGTTGGTACTTTGCCTTTTTCCCATTCTAGGAAGCAACATATAAGTGATGGATTCTCAATCGAGGGATAGTTTGATAGATCAGAATGTGCTCATTATAACTGAAGTCTATGTCGTACGCGCCAGCGGAGCTAGGTGACCCCCTGTGAGTGAATGCACTGGAAGCGATGGCCCCAAGCTGACCCTGCCGGGGTCGCGTGGCGTGAAGAGGACAGGTGGTGAGTGTGAGCTTTGATGCGGAGGCTGACCGAGGCCTACGGCGCCCCGTCCGGCCAGGGGGGTGGACGGCGTGCCCAGAGGGGAGTCATGGACGCCGCGAAGGTGTGTCATGTGTGATGAGTGAGGCTGAAGGATGCAGGGGCCAGCCGTGAGCTGCGCATGAGTTTACCTGCTGTTTACCTGCTGTTTACCTGCTGTTTACCTGGTGATCTGAAGACACTAAGGCCCTCGTCAGAGCTCCCTCGCCCCAGAATGTACGAGGAGCTCCAAACACTGACCGTACAGTTCTAACTCTGACATCTACAGTAGTACAACAAGAGTTCCAGACATCTACTTTCCTTATCGATGAATGAAGATCATTATGCATCATGGAATTATCAGCGTAATTTAATGCAATTCATTCTAAATTATGTTTCACAATATCATATCCTAGTGCTACACCTTAGGTAATTGTTAGGCAGGCAGGGCAAGAGAGCTGCTATTATATATACCTTATACTATATTAATGTACATTATACCTTATACGGTACTTACCTTACATTCATGTTACTGTCTTAGTATAGCATAGAAGAGTAAATAATAATTTCTAGTTACTCCCTATAAGCGTTACTAAACCACGCTTTTCAACGAGTATCTATTCTGTATTCCTGTATGTGAGTGAGCAGGAGAGGAGAGATGCAGCATTGAGCAGTAAGCCAAGCCAGGCGCTGTTATGTGATGGTATTAGTGTTGGGGAGTGGGAAGTAGAGATAGAGAATAAAGGAGGGAGATAGAGAGAGAAAGACAGAGAGAGAGAGACAGAGAGAGAGAGAGAGAGAGAGAGAGAGACAGAGAGAGAGAGAGAGAGAGAGACAGAGAGAGAGAGAGAGAGAGAGAGAGAGAGACAGAGACAGAGAGAGAGAAAGGAAGGAAAGGAGGGAGAGGACAGCCAATAGCCCGGCAGAGAAGTCTGATGGAGGCGGAGAGGAGGGGTGGATGAATCTCACGATGGACCAATCACAAGCGCTAATACAGGCACTATCACTAGCTCCCAGCTATAGGCTGCTCTGATAGAAGGGGGAAAGGTAAAGCTTACAAAAGGACCAATCACAAGCTTTGATACAGGCATGTCATTACAGAAGAGGACAGCTATCGAAGGGGAGGGTGGGAGGGGACAGTACAGCTGACAGAGGGACCAATCACAAGGACCGATACAGGCGGGCTCTGAGGTGAGCTGTTGAACGGCAGAAGGTAAGGCTAACACAGCTGTTAAAGGCCACTACAGGTTATAATCACAACAGAAGAGTTTGGCCTTCTACTAAAACACAGTCGGGCAAGAGAGCATCGTCAGTTTCTTAATTATCTACAATAGGTACGTCTAATATACGGACGACAGTTTTTTACAAGGTAAGCAGGTCCTGTGCATTCAGTTAAGTAAATCTAAGGTTGAAGTTTTAACAGTGAAGCAGCAGCGAGACTATCAGCCGGGTTATAAAGCGCTCTGTCTTGCCCGACTGTTTTAATCTCAAGACAAGTGAAGAAGATGTGGCGTTCCATCCCAGGGGCCACCGAGCTGGCCAGGGCCAATCACAAAGTAGCCTCTGGCGGACACACCGGCCAGAGCCAATCACAGAGAAGCTTTTCTCGAGACGCACCGGTGCCAACGAACTGGAGCAAAGAGAGAATGCCACATCTTCAGGAAAACAATCGCACGCACAGAATCACAAGATCTACATCACAGGGAAGTCAGAGAGTCAGCAGGGAGGAGGTTAGAGGAGCTACACAGTTCCACTCTGGGGATGTTAGACTGAGGCCTAACAGGAAGTGAGGTCATGCTAGAGGAGGTTGCGCAGGGCGTTGAGGCTGAAGCAGCAGAGGAGGTAGAGACAGTATGTGAAGAGGAAGGGGAAATCCCAGCGGCGGCGAGCCACCTGGTGGCACGTCCGGGACAGCGTGCGGCGGAGGGTACGCAGGGAGCCGCCCGCCCGTAGCCCCAGCTCCGGGGCCAGGCGGGGGGGCGCAGCTAGGGGGCAGAGCGGGGTCACGGGCGCGGGGGTCGGGGTACCTGAGGGCCGGCGGTCGGAGGGCGCGGTGGCAGCCGCCCGCCCGGGGGCGTCCACGGTGACCGGAGAAGGCTGGGACACCTGGTTATCCTGGAGACAAGAGTTGAAAGGTCAAATTGGGTCAAACGTGCTATTACTCCTTCCTGTTCAGCACAGTAGTGGGACAAATAATCCATCAAAACCGCTGGTGACCCTAGACAGTATAACACGTCTACTGCAGCATCAGCACCATTGGACATACGGCTGTATTGATACAGCAGAGAAAGTCATTAACACCTACAGTACCAGTCAAAAGTTTCAACACCGGTGTGTCCAAACTTTTGACTGGTACTGTAAACTCTCAGCAAAGCTCAGGAATGGATGTGGTTTTCCTCTCAACAGCTCCTGTGTCTGAAGGGTCATTCAGACAGGACGCGTTTTGAGCTGCGCCTGCCACGGCACCTAAAGTTCAACCAGGTGGCGAGTCGTGTCCCGTGCTCTGAGGAAATGGGCCGTGGTGCGGGGGCGAGCCGTCAGGAGCGACGGGTTTCAGAGAGCAGCGCTGCCGTCTGCCGCGTCCGGTCTGAACGGCCCTTGAGGCAGAAAGTGAGCACGTACCTTCTCACTGAGGGGCCCCGGGGCCGGAGCCGGCCTCTTCCTCTGAGCCTGGCCGCCCAGCCGGTAACAGAAGTGGGGCTTACAGTAGAACTTCCCTGGAGGAGAAAGAAAGAAAGAAAGAAAGACACACACACACACACACACACACACACACACACACACACACACACACACACACACACACACACACACACACACACACACACACACACACACACACACACACACACACACACACACACACACACACACACACACAAAGCCCGTTAGTCAGTCACAACATTAACATAACCTGGATCAGCATGACTCTCATCCGTTACATAGGCTCTGGACAGAGGACGCCTGTGTGTGCTGTGTGAGTGTGTGTGTGTGTTGTGTGAGTGCACGCCGGTCGTAGACAGACAGAATGATTGTGCGGCTTCCCTCTCTCTCTCCATCCCTTCATCTCTCCATCCCTCCCTCTCTCTCCCTTCCTTCCTATCAGCTCAGTGGGTAGTGTGGAGCGGCTCCGCCCCCCCCAGTGAGATGCCACGGTACGCAGGGTGAAACAGACGCTCTGTCCCCCGTTAACAAACCGTCGCTTGTCCCTCCGCCGCACAAAGCAGGCCTCCGCACCCCCGGAGGGGAGGGATACGGAATCTTAACGCTGGGCTGGACTCCCAGGACGGTGACCACAGAACTCAATACCTCCTACTGCAGACAGCGCCACCGCACACAGTATATCTCCTCTATCTGGTCCGGCCCGGTGACTGCCCATTCTCAAAAGAAATGCAGCCGGCGCTCTCAACAATTGTGATAGCCCCGACACGATTGCTCCGCTGTTCATTCTTTCGAGTCGGCCTCTCACTATATCAATTACCCAGTAAGTGCCCGGTTTGAATTACCACTAAATGTAACCAATCAGGCATATTGTCAGTATGTCTCTCCAGTGACACCTCTCCAGTGATGGTGTGTGTGTGTGTGTGTGTGTGTGTGTGTGTGTGTGTGTGTGTGTGTGTGTGTGTGCGTGTGCGTGTGTGTGGAGGTTAGGGATGTAACGATAGCCGGTATAATGATAAACCGCAATCAAATTCACTGAAATTTATCACGCTAAAATCATCATTAAAACCGTGTTTGATTTCTACGCTTTGAAAAACTCACTGTAAATACTGTCCAGCATCAACCAGTTAGCAACAGTCTCCATGACGCAGTATTTTAGTGTTTATGCAAACAAAAAGTGCATAGTGCTGCTAATTTTATTTGTGGTTTTCACAATAAAACTTGCTGAAATGATTTCCTTGTGTCTATCAGTAGTTTTTTTTTTTAAATGTCACATTTTATAATACCACAATAACACTGACGACCATGATAATTTTGGTCACAATAATCGCGATATGAAATGTTCACACCATTACATCTCTAGTGGAGGTGCGTCGGCCCTTACCGTCCTCCACGTCGAAGGCGTACGAGGACAGCCGCAGAGTGGTTCCACAGTAGTCGCACTTGAAGCAGCTGCGGTGGAAGAACCTCCCCTCGGCGCTCAGGCGCTCCATCACGTACACGCGCTTCCGGCAGAAGAAGCACACGTCGCTGCCCCCGATGTTCACGGGGAACTCCTTCCTCAGGGAGCCCTGGGTAGGGGGGAGAGGGCTGGGTGAGAGGGCTGGGTGAGAGGCTGAGTGGGAGGAGGGGTGGGGGGAGAGAAGGGGACAGGGCACATCCTAAAACCCCCGGCTTCAAACCTAGGTGAAAGCAGACTTTCCACAGCCAGATTACCCCGGAGCATTGAGAGAGTTTGGGAATTTGGTTATTTTTTTCAAAAACAAAGGTGAGATCACACTGAGCACTGGCTTCCCAAAAACAAAACAAAAAAACGCTGATTATTGTGTGTTTTTGATACCACAGAAAAGGTAGAATGTTCCACACACAGGTAACAAGAGTTAGTTGTTGAGGGTACAGCACACACAGTTAGAGATCATTCTCTACAGCTAGAAGTGGACCCTAGTGTATTTACAGGTCAGGGGCTAGCCCGGGTCAGTGCATGGGTCTACTGCATGCCTTCTCAGTGCTACACAGAGCTCCGAGGCTCCATCCACACCACACACTCTTACCAGTTCCCTCTTGCCAAGAAGGGGCTTGGGCTCCTCCTGAGTCTGAAGCTGATTGGCTATCTGCTCAGCCAATGAGCTCACTCCCCCTGTGTATAGCTTTATATATCTCTATCATCGACAGACAGAAGACAGGATGATGGAGAGAATAAAAAGTAAAGGAGATAAAAAGACAGTGAGGACAAGAGTTGAAATTGAGGCATTTAAGGTGAGAGGAGCAGAGGACGAGAGAGCGGGACGATCGTGAGGTAGATCGAGGTTTAGAACGTGACAGGAAATGAGGTTCAGTTGGAGATGAGGTGACAGGAAAGGAGGTAGACATGAAGCAGTGGAGAGTGTGAGTCTCTAAGGGAATGGCAAAGCACTGACATCATGAGAAGATGGATGAGATGCACACTTGGTTGACCAGGTGTATGTAGCATGTAGCATGTTTGCGTCGGCCCACATGGTGAAGTACTGCTGTACTCCCAGATCGATCGGCGTTAACGGCATCACCACTGTTCAGAAACCGCGTGCAGACCAAGTCCACTCAACACTGCATGCAGTGCCTGTTAAAAGCTTGGTAGATTGTGGGATTTGGAACACTACAACCAACACGTCTAACGTTGAACCATTACTATAATGAGGAGTCACAGCTGTTGAATAGCTAAAGCCTCTGACTAAAACAGAACACACAGACACACCCATACTGGACACACACACACACAAACACACACACACACACACACACACACACACACACACAGACACGCACACACAAACACGAACACAAACACACACACACAGAACTGATTTATCGTGTTAATGTTCTATGTACTGCCATGTGGCTAATAAATTAGAAAGATAAGTACTAAAGGTCCCCATGGACACAGTAGCTGACTGTTCTCTCTGGCCAAAACCAATTGAGCACATTGAACCAAATCTGAAGACAGCAGAATCTAACAACGCTTCCTTCTCTGCAGTATAACTATAAAATGGCCTAGATTAGATCTATAAAAGACCCCCAAAATAAGCTACCCTGCCAGGAGGCCCGAATCCAGATCACGGTTATCTGAGCACCAGCCATGAAGACCATGCGTAGTGATTACAGAAGCCTGGCTGGTTTTGTCAACATGGGGACTTTAGACATGGCTGTTATGGTGTTTCGTCTGGTGGAGATTCCCTCGGCGCTGTGACCACAGGGTCACCATGCAGCCAGCCAGGCCGCTCCCAACACAGCGCTGATAAGCGGTGGCGCTAGCTCTGCTGCAACCATAAATCACTCGGACCGATAAGTGATATACCTCGCTCGGTGCTGAGTCAGCGCATCCAGCAGGGTTATGATGACATGTTCAGAATCAGATATATTATTCCTGTAAGTGTTTCTTGCACTGGTTCAGGGAACTGAGGGTTAAGACTTGCACACACCACATGCACCAGTCCGAGATACGCCACCCTCTAACAAAGGGGATAATGTATCTAAATGAGATTATCATTCATAAAGCTGTTCCAGAACACATGCTTGAGGTACAGTAGTGTGTTAATCCCACTGCAGCCCCACTCCTCCCCAGCAGGGGGGGGTGTACCTGTCTGAGGGGCTCTGGGGAGGGGAGGGGGGACTCGGGACTCTGGCTCAGCCCTCTGGACAGCTGCCACTGCTCTACGAAGAAACGCGACGGCTTTTTCTTAGGCTCCAGGGGGGAAGAGAAGAGAGGAGAAAGTTAAGACTGGAAAAAGAAGCTGAAGGAGGGGGAGACAGTTCAGGTAGAGCAACAGACGATAGGAAAATCCCTAGACTGTGGCATGACCGTTATGACGACACAGAGGAAAGGACAGAAGTACTACCACGATCCTCCCTCTTAAGCGCCTATTGTATTTTAGATTGCTATTCTTGCACTTTGCCTTCAGCACTAGATTATGCTCTTAGTCACTTGCTTTAGAAAGGAGAGGCACTTGTGAGTTCTGGCAAGTAGTAGCACGTTGGCTTTTCCTATGTTACATGCAATTATTGTAAGTCGCTTTGGATAAAAGCGCCAGCTAAATGACTGTAATGTAATGTAAAAAATGTAATGTCCCACACAGACTTACTTTTAATAGGGCTCCATTTATTATTTGACTGCTCTGTCAAATGAATCACATCTCATAGAGACAGATGGGTCTGTTCTTTGGAAGGGTAAAACCGTGCACTGGGGGGCCGGGGTGAGGGGGGCACTGAGAGGCCAGGGTGAGGGCGGTGCAGTGTCACCTGTGGTTTGGCCGGCCTGTCGTTAAACTGGGAGGCCAGCATCTCGGCCCTCTCCTGAATACTGGGCACGTGTATGGGCACCTGGTCGTCAGAGCGCAGACGCCCTGGCTCCTGCTAGAGATGGAGAGACTATGAGAAGAGAGGAGGAAGAATGCAGCCATGCAGCCAACGCTTCCATGCGAGGAATTCCACACCAGACACGAGCAGCGGTTTGTGCGAGGGAAAGGGATATGGCAGACTATGGCGTAGCGTGGCGGCCCGCTAGCTCGTGATTGTAGTCCTGCTAGTAACATAAGTGGATCAAACGTCACCGTCTGACTCACATGCTGCAGTAGTAAGACGATGGGCACAGTGACCTCTAACCCCTTGATGATGCTGATCCTCTCTGATCCCATATTAGCAGGGATCGGTACGCTGGCTGTTATTGGAGCCTGGCTCTAGAGTCAGTCTGACTAGCGAAAGAGCACTGTTTTCTACAAGCAATGCAAATAAAAAGAGAGATATCCACAGTCTCTATGGAGAGCAGCAGTCTGTGTGCGTGTGTGTGTATGTGTGTGTGCGTGCACCACTGCAGCCCCACTCCTCCCCAGCAGGGGGGGGTTGTACCTGTCTGAGGGGCTCTGGGGAGGGGAGGGGGGACTCGGGGCTCTGGCTCAGCTCTCTGGACAGCTGCCACTGCTCTACGAAGAAACGCGACGGCTTTTTCTTAGGCTCCAGGGGGGAAGAGAAGAGACAGAGGGAGGAGAAAGGGATGGTTGAGGAAAAATAAGAGAGAATGATGAAATCGTCTAACTTATCGTGGTGACGCACCCCAGGCGTCCAATAAATGTTTGGAAAAAACATTTCCCACATTTTGAGAAAGTACACTCACACACTATTTAAATTGACCCTGCTATTTTTATCATAAAAATGTATCACCCCAGCCAGGTCTGAAATATTCAAAATCCTCCTTGAAATATTCAAAATCCTCCATGCAGACGATTCCAGACTCAACCCCATGCATGGTGTTCACCTTGGGCCCTGGCTTCTCCGGCCTGCCTTTAAACTTAGACAGCAGGCACGCTGCCCTCTCCTGTATGCTAGGGATGTGGATGGGCTCTGGGTCCTCCAGGTATATGGGCGCCCGGTCCTGCACAGAGAACCTCCGTCAGCCTGGACTGTCGACCCAGGCGGTTCTGATACCGTCTAGACTCGGAAAACAAAGCTACGGAACCGGGCAAACGAGACCCCTTTAGTGACAGACACAGACGCCGAGGTCAGTTTCACCACTGATCCCAGCATGTTTCAACAGCCGGTGCTGTAGGGGTGTGATGTACACACACAACTGCGGTGGTAATGTACAGACTAAACACCTGAGACTGGCATGCGGCTGAAAGAGAGCTGGAGTCTCAGTTTGGTTAGTGTCTGAGTTGTTTCACACGCCACTCTCTCCACCACGAGTCCCCGCCGGCTATGACCTGGGCTAGTCCAGTCCTAAACCCTGGGCTAGTCCGATCCTAAACCCTGGGCTAGTCCAGTCCTAAACCTTGGGCTAGTCCAGTCCTAAACCCTGGGCTAGTCCAGTCCTAAACCCTGGGCTAGTCCAGTCCTACACACACACAGACACAGTTAGTCCTGCCGTGAACAGTCGTTAGTCATAACCACCACAAGCCCAGGCAACCATGGTTACCCCGTGTGTCTGAGGCGTCGGGTCCTGGACTGTGTCCTCATCCTCATCCTCCAGCCCTCTATCACTCTGCTGCTGTAGAACACACACACACACAGTATATACCTGTACGCACACACACACAGGCGTTCACATGTGTACTGAACAGGCGGTACAGTAGGTTGTTGATCATCGTTCACTACAGCCTGTCTAGACTTCCTGTCAGAGCGGTTTCGCTAGCGTTCTGTCTGCCCACATCTGCTGGAAACACCGCCCCTGAACCCACATACACACCGCCCCTGAACCTGCATACACACCGCCCCTGAACCTGCATACACACCGCCCCTGAACCCATATACACACCGCCCCTAAACCTGCATACACACCGCCCCTGAACCCATATACACACCGCCCCTGAACCTGCATACACACCGCCCCTGAACCTGCATACACACCGCCCCTGAACCCGCATACACACCGCCCCTGAACCCACATACACACCGCCCCTGAACCTGCATACACACCGCCCCTGAACCTGCATACACACCGCCCCTGAACCTGCATACACACTGCCCCTAAACCTGCATACACACCGCCCCTGAACCTGCATACACACCGCCCCTGAACCCGCATACATTCCGCCCCTGAACCCGCATACATACCGCCCCTGAACCTGCATACACACCGCCCCTGAACCTGCATACACACTGCCCCTAAACCTGCATACACACCGCCCCTGAACCTGCATACACACCGCCCCTGAACCCGCATACATTCCGCCCCTGAACCCGCATACATACCGCCCCTGAACCTGCATACACACCGCCCTGAACCCATATACACACCGCCCCTGAACCCATATACACACCGCCCCTGAACCTGCATACACACCGCCCCTGAACCGATATACACACCGCCCCTGAACCTGCATACACACCGCCCCTAAACCTGCATACACACCGCCCCTGAACCTGCATACACACCGCCCCTGAACCCGCATACACACCGCCCCTGAACCCGCATACATACCGCCCCTGAACCTGCATACACACCCGTCAGCCTGCAGACATGCACATCCTCTCATGATAACAATAGCAAGAAACCCTCTCATTAGAAAAAAACAAAAAACAAAGATTAAACACAGGGGGAAACTAAACAGAGACGAGACACAAAGGTTCTTCTGGGCGGTCTGGTTCTGGTTTGGGGAGAGGAGGAATGACAACATACAGTTGGCCATAGTGGTGTACTCTGGAAGGCACGACAGGGAAGGCATAGCCGAGAGACCAGATTAGAGACAAGATGGAGAGGGGAGAGGACAGGATGGGGGGGGGGGGGTTAGTGTGTATGCGATGGGTAATGGCCACAGAGAGCCGGTCACCTGTGCATGGAGAGAGAGCGAGGAGGTGGAGGAAGAGGAGGAGAGGAGGATGGTTTTCTTAGGGCAGCTCCGAGAGCCCGACATGGAGTCTGTCCCGCTCCGGGCCTTCACAAACAGGAGAGGAGAAGCAGTCACTCACTAGAGGCACTGGATAGGCATGGCTGGTCACGCACACACACACACACACACGCTCACACACACATACACACGCTCACACACACGCTCACACACACATACACACACACACGCTCACAGGCTCACACACACATACACACACGCTCACACACACATACACACACGCTCACACACACGCTCACACACACACTCACACACACGCTCACACACACACGCTCACACACACACGCTCACACACACACGCTCACACACACACGCTCACACACACACGCTCACACACACACTCACACACACACACAAAGACACACACACACAGTTGAGCCCATCACTGGATCTTTACACACACACACACACACACACACACACACACACACACACACGCACACACGCACACAGTACAGAGAGACCACCCACAGGGATAGACACAGGGCCAATAAATAAAAATCCACTTGAGAACCGAGTGAGCCCAATGGCGAAGGTTCTAAACCGGAACAATAATCTGCTGAAGTAATGAGTTACCATACGAGGAACCACACAGCTAAGTAGAGCCAGACGGAGAACTGTTCCCCTGCTACAGCCACAGAGACCTCAGGGAAGCTCATGTGGTTGAGTGAGAGACAGTGGGAAAGTACAGCATAATAAGGAAAGTATGAAATATGTTGGTGAGTGTGTGAAAGCACTTAGGGCCAGGGTCTGAGAAGGTTAAGAGTGAGAGATGGACAAGTGGTATTGGAGAGTTCCCTCTTACCATCTACTGCATCTCGATCGTAATGATTCAAAGACCTGTACTTGAGTATTTCCACTCAACATTTCAAATCTATGGTCACCTACAGTACCTACACCTACTAGATTGAGGATTAGCCTCCAGCGCCACACTGAGTGAAGCCCCTGCAAAGACTCCACTCCACAGCTGTTAACATAAACACCTAGAGGATGAACACACTGCATCCTCTATGAAGGGAACATTGCAGAACACAGCACAGAAGCTCTTGATGTGTGCTGCTGGTTGTCATACAGCCACCTAGCTAAGGCTAGCTACTCTTGAGCTAGAGCTAGGCCGTGGTCTGTGACGGTCATTTCTGCTACAGCCGCTGTGGTTATCTGTGATCTGATGGGGACAGTGGGGCCTTCGCATGAGTTGGGAGCCTGAGACGATAAACCATCATGGAATTTAAGAAAAGCTTCTTTAAGATAAAGCCTATGAAAGCAGGGTAAACTAATCTAGCTAGCGCTGGCGGTGGTTAGCTCTGTACTCTAGCGGTGTCCTGCCGTGGCAGAGGGGGCCTAGGCTGGGGTGAGCCTGTCATACCTGCTGCCCTCCACCGGGCAGCATCTGACCCTTGACCCTCTGCTTATAGCGGACGCTCGGCTTCGGCTGCTCCTGCGTGCGTTTCTGAGGGCGCAGCCAATGGGAGGTCAGCAAAGTGGCGTGGGAGGGAAGGAGGGGCATGCCAGAGAGGACAGAGAGAATGTTTTTCTCATTCTCTCTCTCTCTCTCTCTCTCTCACACACACACATATATCTTAAAACCCACAAACACAAGATCCACACACAGCTAACTGTTCCAGAAGTTTACACACAACTGGGATATTCACACGCAAACTAATGACACAACCACACAAGGATTATGACACTGGGTTATCCACTGATTAGAAACACTCCACAACAGATGTCTATGAGGAACTCATATGTCTTAGACATTAGATAGTCAGCTAGAATTGGGGCACACAAAGCAGCTTTTCCCAATCTACGGTACACTACCACAGAAGAGAGACAGCTGGCTAGGGAAGGGCTAGGTGTTAGTCCAGGGACTGGGGGGGCGTCCACTCTTTACCTTTCTCCATGCTGGGACAGGGGCCAGTCGCACTGGCTCTTTCAGTGAAGCGAGGGGCGGGACAGGGGCCAGCAGGAGGTCCAGATTGGGCAGGGAGTCCCCCTTTGACCCAGGGGAAGATGAGTGACAGCCAGAGAGGCCAATGAGAGGGAACGGTGCAACCCACCATGAGGCGCAGTCATGATAGGGGTGAGAGGAAGGAGAGAAAGAGAGAGAGAGAGAGGGAGAGAGGGAAGGAAGTGATTCACGAGAGGAAAGGGTCATGCTGGTTGGAAATTATGATAGCTGGTGAACAGAGACGGCATAGCGTGTAATACGGAAGGACATCATGCAGAGAACAACATGCCTTCATCATTACCACTACTGTACACCCACTGGGAACAACCATATGATATAAAATACCAAAATATCCATGCAGAAAACAGAGGGGAGTGGGGGAGGGGGGGGTCAGATGTGGCCGATACAATAACTCTTCTGTTTCCACTGTACTAGCGCCAGTCCCAGTGCATGGCCGGCCCATCACACTCAGTCTGCCCACCAGGAACAAGAACTGAGCATAAGCAGGTCTCAGGATACATTCCTCATAACGGGCTGGACACCGTCTTAGCTAGCCGCTTGTTACTCCAGCTACAGCACATTTACCTGTACCATATAAATAGAGCTAGATCATCCTAAACACAAACCTCATGGCTACACCACAGCTTCTAACGCCAAATCCATGTGTACAGACCAATCGCGCTGCAAGGCGATACCCAACTGAGTCCTCTGCGTACAGTATGATCCTATCAGAAGTACCATTTCAAAACACACAGCAGAGTTTTGGAATGACAACATTCACTGCATTCAATGCAGAAGCTATGTCAACGATCACGGCAGCTAGCGTGGCCCTGTGAACTCACCCCCACCCACCCCCCACCCCCGACCGGATCATATCAGCCCCATCAGACCCGGCTACTGTACCACAGAACAATACAGCACCAGCCACAGCTGTATTTGCATTCTGGACGCCCCCACAGAGTCATACAAACCAGCACTTCAACCACGAGACTGGACCTCCTGTGAGGCACCACCACGGAAATCTCCATAGATCTCAATATCTATGCAGGACAACTGGAGCTCTGTGTGATCACAATACATTCGTGCTCTTTGACCTGAATAATGTCAATCCATATGTGGAACACGGTCCTTTTCCCAGCTGAAATCTGACCACCACCCCCCCCCTCGCTGAATTCCACAGCCGCCCCCACATCATATTCTTTGACGCGGATCTCAAGACCAGAACCGCGCTACTCGGTGAATAACACCGTCGTCGAGCTCAGCCCCCTCCAGCCCCGCCCCTGACCATTGACCCCTACCTGTCTCTTGAGGCCGGAGGACTGGGCAGGAGCGTTCTCCTCAAACTTGGCCAGCAGCTGAGTGGCCATGGACTTGACCTTGTTATGGTTGCCCGTGGCAGCCGACTCTCCTCGGCGGTCGGTCAGGGCGTTGGAGACGGACGGCCTCTCGTCGCGGCCGGTCGTCGACATCTCGTCCTGACAGAAACACACCGGTTAATCTTTCCTCCTTTCAAAAGTCGTCGTAGAACATCAGAGAAATCAGACAACTACTTATCTACACTACGGGCCAACAGTGTCTACATACTGAACAACCCTTAACCGTTAACCTAAGAGTGCTGTTTCTGCTCACGTCTTCAGGGTGTCCAGACTGGCTGGTCTTCCTCCTTTTGCCCAGACCGTCCACTTCCTTCTCCTTCTTGTCCTGTTGATGACACGTCATGGGTCATGGATCATGCGTGAGGTTATTCTGGGCAGACAGATCTCGATTCATACAGCAACGTGATCATGATTTGTCTCAGTGATGACGAGTCAGGAAAGTTCAAGTTCAAATGTACAAGTTCAAGTCGACTTTATTGTCATTGCACGCGAGGCCACTGGGGGGAAAAGGGGAGAGACCCTTATCTGACTTGTTTCTGCCCAGTAACAGTTCTGTACTGTGTCATCGTGGATAGAGCGTTTTCCATGGGAGAATACAGCTGCTGTACGGTACAGTATAAGCAATCGCTGACGGTGACCCGCATATACATGCAGATGAATATCTCAGGCTGACCTTGGGGTTGCGTTTGCGCGAGATGGCGATACTCTGGCCCAGCTTGCTGAAGAAGGAGATGGGAGACTTGGTGCTGGAGATCAGAGCTGCCTTCTCCTCTGGACTCAGGTTCTGGTTCTCTGCAAGCACACCACACAAACCACCACCCGTTACAGTCAATCAAACTTGAATCTAACTTTATTTATACAGCACATCTTATACACAGATGCAACACAATGCACACCACAGAAGAAGAAAAAAAGGGGGGGCTTACATATACAGTATTTATACTGATCCTGACACTTATTTTCCAGAGGGAAGCAAAAACCAGTTCACCCATTTGAGCAAATATGCTGTAGGAGAATTGAAGCCTCGCGTAATTTCATACAGGACACGGGTCAGATGCCTCAACTGTAATCAGCTGACAGCCGGCTGAGCAATCAGCGTTTCAATCATTCAATCATCTACAGTATTTTCCAACCACAGCCCTCAGTCACAGCTAGGCGGTCTATTTAAACAACTTCCTGGTAGCCTACACTGCTCTCTGATGATACGTCTTACCTGCTGGCAAGCTTGCCTCCGCCTCCCCGTCCTCCTCCCTCCTGGTGATTGGACGGTTCTGTCTCCGGGTGCGCCCGGGGGCGGGTGTTCCCTGTTGCCTGTACTAGTATTTGTGCATGTTCCTTGCTCTGTTTGCTATGTATCGTTTGCCCTCCCTAGGTACGTGCGTGTACCAGGTTGTACTGTAAGCTCCAGCTTGATTTATTCATTTTTTTGTTCGGCCCACTCTGTGTCCCCGTGGGGGGTTCGTAGCTTACCCCCTGTTTTAGCTTGGCTAATCCAGGGAAGCATTTAGAGCGGAGCCATCAGCGCCAAACTTAACTGTATTCCATTTGTGGCAATAAATGGTTAATCTAACTCTGACGTGAGTGTTCCTGAATGAACTGTACTACATTCTACTAATTGGCTACTCATTAAGACCTTGTTAAGCAGATCAACTACCAGTCGGCGCTCGTCATAAACAGCCCAAAATGTAAATAAAAAAACTCTAGGTTATAACACCAGCTGTAGCCGGCCCTCACCTCCGGGGGGCACTGTGTCCTTGAACATCTCGTAGAACTGGCTGAGGTACATGACCATGGAGAGCTTGTCTGGCTCCACCACCAAGGACATCTCCTTCCCCGTCATGCAGGGCGAGATGCCTAACTCCCGCTCGGCCACGTCGAAGCCCAGCTGGTTGTTCCTCTCCTGGTCGCGCTCCACCAGGGCGTCAAAGTCACTGAGCGGAAGACAAAGAGCCAGAGAGCCAAGCGGTCAACCAAACCTGCGTGAACGTCGAGCGGTCAGCCGAGTGGGAGACAGAGGGAGCTGAAGAACTGCACGGACCATGTATGCAATTATTCTAAGTCTTTTGGATGAGAGCGTCTGCTAAATGACTGTAATATCATTGAATGTAATGTCCAGTACATGGATGAATGAATATGTTCGGAACCAAAATGAACAGTGAACATTCTCTTGCTACAGTAATAGTGAGTGGAGTACGGCAGAAGCTGCAGAAGTAGCACCCTCTTCACCCTGGTGCTATGGACGTCTGTGTCGCCAGGCAAACTGTGACTGTCAATGCTGAATATACCCCTACTACTGCTCAACATGGCTACCATCCACTCATGTAGCTGTGCTCTCTGTGTGCTCAACCTTCAAGTAAGTGTCTTTGCATTAGCAACGGGAGATCGTTTCCGTTTGTCCGAGACTCTGTGACTGTGGTGGCAGATCTCCCATGGCGCTGCTACTTATCAGCCCCTCCTCCACGCACAACTCCCAGCAGCCCTTGGTAAAGGTCAGCCAGGACACGGACGAGTGTAATGGCTCTTAATGCTGACCACTATGCAGGGTTATCCTCCAGAGATCAACAACCCCATCTTTCCCCCATTAGGGGCGTTGTTTGTAGAAGGGTGTGTGAGTATGTGTGTGCGCGTGCGCGTGCGTGAGTGTGTGTGTGTGACATATCTTGAGAAGCAGTCGTGGCTAAAGGATGTCACCTCGTTAACAGTGATATACGGGAGCCGGATCAAGGCGTCAGCTGGACAATAAATAACGCCGGGCACAAACAAACAAAGCATTGTTAACACATTAGTCAGACCATTCCACACTCCACGGGAGGTTAAAACCCCCTCCCACACCCACTCAGAGGCAGAACTCCTTTTAAGGAAAGTGTAAAAACTATGTGCTACAATGATTTGTATGAATGGTGCTATATAAATAAAATCAGACTGACATTAACTCTTAGAGCATAGTTATGCTGGTGGTTACACTGCCAGTGGAGACACTGCTATTCCAAACGGAGTAGGGGGAGAAACCAAAAAGAACACTTGATCTACCCATCCCTATTCACACCGCCGTATGCGTCTCCTAGCCGAGTGCCTCGTACAGTGCGACAGGGTGTAGCCTGCGCGGTGTCCACACTCACATGAGGTCCGGTCTGTACCGGTGGATGAGAGCGCACAGAGCCAGACCGCTCTTCCAGGACATAGTCAGGTCCGTGACGTTGACGTTCCTGTAGCCGTCCGTCTGCCTCTGGCACCAGCCGAGCAGCTTGCTGGAGCGAGCGATGGATTCTGGGAGAGAGGGAGGAGCACACGTCAGGGACTGGGGGGGGAGCAGGAGGGGGAGGAACAAGCAGGCAGGCACATGATATAAACAAACAAACAAACAAACTAATAAACGGGTCATTCCATTCATGGCCTCATCCATGTTAGTCTGACCATCGCACCAGTCTTCCACAGCCAGGGGAACTGCAGTGTGTTTTACTGGAGTGTGGGAGTCATGTCATGACGCAGAGTTAAGACATATCACATTTGAAACCCTCCAAACTGTTAGAAATGAGCGTTTAAGTGTTTCAATGCCGGCGAGATTTCCTCAGATGAACAAGTGACCACGTTAGTACAAAGAGAGATAGGCTCGTTAAAGAGGTTGAGGTCAGTCCATCCATCCACAAAAACACTAGCGCCATTCCCCCTAAGGATGTATAGGGCACACACAGAAAAGGCTTGTCCAACTGGTTAAAGACCATTAGGAACCCATAAAACAACACCATGCATGTTGGCTTCGGCCACTCATAATGTTACCTTGCAACTGCTTGTCAAGCAGGCAAATGTCTGGGGTGGAAATAATCCATTATTACAATTCAGAAAAATGTGATTATAACAAAACACGATCCACAAATATAAGAACTTGATAACACCAATAGGCTGGAATATACAGTAGACATGGTCTACACTATCCGGCTAGCAACCACTAACCAGGTCACTAAATCATCTAATTCTTCCATGACATTCAGGTGCATGGTGTTATCAGTTCCGTACTGACCATTCCGCGCCAGTTTGGGCGTGGATGCATTGACCACGTTCTCCATCTCGATACGCATGTCTCTCTTTTCCCCCGTATCAACCAGGTGTCGTACCTACAACAGAAACCACGCAGAGACAGAGGGACATTTCAGGGTTATATAGGGTTATGCGTCTGGGTCTGAGTCGGGTACTGGTTCTGGGTCTGGTTCTGGGTCTGGTTTTGGATCAGGTTCTGGTTTCTGGGCTGGGTACTGGTTGTTGGGTCTAGTTCTAGGTCTGGGCCTGGTTCTGGGTCTGGTTCTGGTTCTGGTTTTGGATCAGGTTCTGGGTCTGTGCCGGGTACTGGTTGTTGGGTCTAGTTCTAGGTCTGGTTCTGGGCCTGGTTCTAGGTCTGTTCCGGGTACTGGTTGTTGGGTCTAGTTCTAGGTCTGGTTCTGGGCCTGGTTCTGGGTCTGGGCCTGGTTCTGGGTCTGGTTCTGGGCCTGGTTCTGGGTCTTGGCCGGGTACTGGTTGTTGGGTCTAGTTCTAGTTCTAAGTCTGGTTCTGGGTCTGGCCACAAACCTGGTTGGGCCTGAGGAAGTGGAGGCAGATGTTGGGGTAGCGCGTTGCTGGGTCCAAGCTGTAGTGACTGAAGTTCTTACTGACGTTCTCTGGCGTGGTCTGAGGCAGCAGTCGATAGATACTCTCCCTGAGGGGGAGGGAGGGAGAGGGAGAGGGAGAGGGAGAGGGAGAGGGAGAGGGAGAGGGAGAGAGCGCGAGAGAGAGCGCGAGAGAGAGAGAGAGAGCGAGAGCGAGAGCGAGAGCGAGAGAGCGAGAGAGAGAGAGAGAGAGAGAAAGAACCACGGTAACAGGGTTATAGAAGGCACATGAGAGGAGAGCAGGAGGTTCACATTCCAGTAACAGCTGCAGAGGCTCTTATCAACTAGAACACCCAGAGCTGGGGTCCACACTGGCCACTCTGCTGGTCCAGCACTCAGAGATAACTGAGTGAGTATGCATGGTGAGGATGGGGTGTAAGTGTGTGTGTGTGTGTGTGTCTCCGTTCCCTCACCTCTCAGCCAGCACCTCCAGAGGGGTGTTTCCCAGTGCCCAGCTCCGCACCATCCAGGCGGAGTCCATGGCTGCCAGGAACCCACGGGCGATGCCAGTGCCCATGGGCCAGAAAGGCTGAAGGGACCAACAACCCACACTCAGCTCTACACGGGGGAACAGATAGCCAGTAGATCCCTGACAGTAGATCTCTCCAGTCTAACCAGTAGATCCCTGACAGTAGATCCCTCCGTTCTAACCAGTAGATCCCTGGAAGTAGATCCCTCCAGTCTAACCAGTAGATCCCTGACAGTAGATCCCTTCATTCTAACCAGTAGATCCCTGACAGTAGATCCCTCCATTCTAATGGCGCGTTCCAGGCAACCCGTAACTCGTGTTTTTCCGACCTCCTACACGTGAAAATGCTCTGGAATGGCAGTCAAACCCGTAACTTCCCACCCGGCAACTGGGAGTACATCGATCTGTACGAGTTCACGGGTGGGAAGTTACGGGTTTGACTGCCATTCCAGAGCATTTTCACGTGTAGGAGGTCGGAAAAATACGAGTTACGGGTTGCCTGGAACGCGCCATAAGCCAATAGATCCCTGACAGTAGATCCCTCCAGTAGATCCCTGGCAGAAGATCCCTCCAGTCTAACCAGTAGATCCCTGACAGTAGATCCCTCCAGTCTAAGCCAATAGATCCCTGACAGTAGATCCCTGACAGTAGATCCATCATACCCAGCGCGCCGCTCACCTCCAGCAGGCTGTCTCCCACCAGGGCGACCAGCAGCTTGTGCCCGTGGCGTTGGCGCACCAGCGCGGCATTCTCCGAGGCGTACATGCAGGTGAAGTCGAACATGGCCACGTCGGGCTGGCCGTAGTGGTTGATGGCGAAGTCCAGCGCGGGCAGCTGCCGGTTGGTGGAGAAGTCGGCGGCCTGGCAGGCGTAGGAGAGCAGGGCGACTTGGTCCACGTTGGCCCGGGAGAGCAGCAGCTCCGTGTCAGCGTAGTCCTGAGGGGGGTGGAGACGCAGGGGGGGAGGAGGTGAGGACGGAGGAGGCGGAGGACAGGGGAGACAGAGGATTAGCAGGTCACACAC
>NC_140251.1:4245837-4273337 GCF_949987555.1 Borostomias antarcticus | reverse complement strand
TTTCCAAACACTTTCATCCAGAACAATCTCCATGCATTACGTGGTGCTTCATGACTGCTACTGAATAATGGTACCCTGGTAAAATTATGTCCCACAAACGTGATGTGTGATCTTTAAAGTCGCATAGAAATGAAAAAAATTACAAAACTCTTTGATTTTAGGCCAATAATCTCACATCCGTCAATCAACGCTATCCTTCTATCGAATCTGTCAAAAAGTTCTTAAAACCCGTCCACTTGTCAATGTTCCGATCAAATTCCTCTAAACATTATGACCCACCCTCATAGCTTTTTTGCGTCTGAAATACGTCAAACTACGGAAGTTAGATGATCTCAAACGTCCGTTTTTGTGCGACTTTAAGGATCTAAGGCCTGGATTACACTACTGCGTTTTTGCAGAAAAAGACCTACATTTGCGCCTAGCAATTACACTACCACAGCCAAAAGGCAGCTCGAACCCGGATTCCTTGGGATACGGCCAGAGCTGAGTTTTGCCGTTCGAAATCCGGAGCTGCGTTCTAGTGTAATGGACAGATCCGGAGGCTTTCATATCTCAGTAACATTTTGATGTATCAAAACCACATTTGGCATACTCATCGGAGACAGTCCCGTGACCTCTCTCACCAAGTCTATGTTGACACCTCAAACTCTCTAGCGCCACCAACCTGTCAAAGTCGGAAGTGTGTTTATTCTGAACCGTATGACCGATTTTCAAAACTGCGGTAGGGATTTGAATGCAGCTATGGCGTGTTTCACTTGCGAGTGGTCCATTGTGTGAGTGGCCCAGTGTGTGAGCGGCCCAGTGTGCGAGCCCAGTGTGTGAGTGGCCCAGTGTGCGAGCCCAGTGTGTGAGCGGCCCAGTGTGCGAGCCCAGTGTGCGAGCGGCCCAGTGTGCGAGCGGCCCAGTGTGTGAGCCCAGTTTGCGAGCGGCCCAGTGTGCGAGCGGCCCAGTGTGCGAGCGGCCCAGTGTGCCAGCGGCCCAGTGTGTGAGCCCAGTGTGTGAGCCCAGTGTGAGAGCCCAGTGTGCGAGCGGCCCAGTGTGCAAGCGGCCCAGTGTGTGAGTGGCCCAGTGTGCAAGCGGCCCAGTGTGTGAGTGGCCCAGTGTGCCAGCGGCCCAGTGTGTGAACTTCAGCCACTCATCCACATTTTGAAGGGCATACCATCATTATGTGATGCAACTTCTATTGTTATATCCTTTGTTTCAGTGTGTATACTTTAATCAACAAACATCTTTTCACGTGGGCTTTTACATATACCACACGTTCAGTGTTTTATGATGAAACAGATTATGACCTCTTATCCTGCACCCTGCAATCTGTGAAGCCAAACATGAGTTGTTGCTAATTAGCTCAGTGAGATAGAGGATGTTGCTTGGTGTCAGAGGTTACAAGTTCAATCCTCAACTAATGCAAAATGAACATTGGAATGTCAACTTTCTGTCTTTCGTTGTCTTCCTATTCTCTCGCTTATTTCTCCTAAACTTGTCTGAAATTGGGGCGCCCCGGTAGCTCACCGGGTAAGGCGCGCCCCCATATGAAGGCTAGTCCTTCGCGCGGCAGACCCGGGCTAGATTCCCTGCTCGGGTCCTGTGCCGCATGTCCTCCCCTCTCTCTCCCACGTTTCCTGTCTCTCTAAACTGTCCTGTCCCATTAAAGCTGAAAAGCCCTAAAAAAATAACTTTAAAAAAAAATAAAAAAAATAAAACTTGTCTGAAATTGCCTGGCCCCGGCTCATCACTGCACAGCAGCTTAAATTGGGGGCCAAGCAGTGATGCTGCGAAGACCACCATTGTTCTTGTACCTTTTCTTATTTAGGAATATGGATATGGAGTTTGGATTACTGGAAAAAAGACTTTGAGCTCATTTGAGTCCAAATGAGCAACTTTTTCCTCCTAATACTGCTACTTTGTAGATTACAAGTGTGACAGTTTTGTACTGCAGTTTAGCTGAGTACTTTAATGATTTAATCATGTGTGGGCTGATTTCATCATTGTTTAGGCTTGTATGTGTGGCTGCTACAACTTGTTTTAAATACAATCTATTTTGCACCATGGTAAACTAGAGGCCTGATAGTAGCCTAGTAAAAATCAGAAACTCAAAAAAAGTCAGGATTATGCAACCCTGGTTGATCCATTCAGTGCAAGTCATCAGAGTGTATTGTGCTGTGTGATTGAATCATTTAAGTTGTCTAAAGACACTCTATTCTGACAACTAGCTGACTGTTACCTGTTAAGATTGGGCAAGGCATACATACAACAAAGTTATCACTTCCAGTGTGAAGTAATTGGTAGCTTGATTAATAAAGTATTCTTTGATTTTGAAACGGTAGCCGTATGTTGTTATTTCAGTTGTATGTTGTTATTTGTTATGGGCAGATCAGCAATGGGATTCTTTTTAAGATATGACTAATGAGATGTGAATTAAGACCTAGCTAACGATAAGTAACACGTGGCAGAAGGGAGGGGTTCTGGGGGCGTGTGAGGTGGGCGGTGGATCTTGAAGAGCTGGTCATTTTAAAAGTAGCTCACAAGCCAAAAAAGTGTGGACAGCCCTGGGCGACATAAATAAATAAGGTGAACAGTAGTAATAGGCTATAATATTGTTATCACAGCAGCGCAGATTGAGATTACAATTAGAGATTGAAATACAAGTAGGCTATCTTTTTGTATTCATCACACAAAAAATATTATTTTTAAAGCAGGGAATGCGTACCAGACATGGAACACAAAAGGAGATGGAAATGTATTTGTTGGTGACTGGATTGTTTTCCCTGTTCGAAAACATAGCCATGAGCAAACACAGTATTGTAATCCAGGTCTAAGATTTGATGTGCCAGGATCCAAGCAGAATCACAAGAGAGAGTATAACTTCGTGAAGACGTTCATCTGGTTGGCCTCACTAAGACAGTAGCTATCATCTTGTCCTATCTCAACTGCGGGAGTTGACTGCTGCCTTTCCCCATTGTGTTTACCAGCTGAAACATGCAGCAGCCTGGCGTGAGGTGGTGTTCTGTGCCCCCCCCCCCCCCCCCCAGCCCTGAGGAACATATCCCTCAGACTCTACTGAGCACTAATGTGTCTGAATGGGCTCTCACCCAATCTGGATTATAGCACAAAGGGGTACCTTCAAAATGCCCATTTACCGTAGCACAGGTTGTTTCAGTAATCATATACTGTACACACTACATCTTACCTGGGCCAACAATTTATGTAGCTTGTTATATTACAGAGGAAGAACACTGCACAATAATTTGCTCACACAGGCTACTTTCACTTTCAGTTCATAAGGTCAAGTAACTGTGTAAACTGCACAGTATCAAGACGGGGCAAGTAGAAATACATTGATAACAGTCCGATCAGCAGTGCTGCACAGTGACTGTATTGCAGGCTAAATTGTTCGATCCAGCCATTTACCTGACGCATGCGGATATTTCTATGATTAGCATGTTATTCTCCCTTGGTCGTGAGGTAGAACCATGCCTGGCCCGTCAGAGGTGGTACACAGTTCATCCATGACTCAGCATAAGATCACATCCAGGACTGAATCCCTGTGTTACTGTATCTAACCGCTCATAAAATATCACAGGGCTCAATGGCATGCAGACACAGAGGTGTATGCTGCATACATTGACACAGGCGTCTAGACCTCTGAAATGCCTTCAAGAGGCATATTAGTGGGATATGTGAGGGATAATACATGACGAGGTGTGCTGTTATCGAAAAATAATGCACGACACGGGAGCCAATTACCCCACAAGGCAAAACCGACGCATCGCCTCCACAAAGCATTCCAATAGCAGATGCCCACAGGTACACCAAGGTGTTTCCTGTCTGGTTTGGTTCCTGGCTCCCTTAGGCCTGACCAGCACGGCAGGGCAGGGGCAGCAGTCAGCAGCACCAGGGCAAGTGCCAGGGCGGGGTCGGGCAGGGCCTGTGCATGCTGGGTTCTAGTCTCAATCCCCTCTAGTCTACAGAAGTGGGTGCTAAGGTCTTCGGATCGGATCCCATCATGACACGCCCAGGTCTTGACCAGGCCAGCAGAGACACTGGACACAGTAGGCTAGGCCTAAACAAAACAGATCAACACATTACACTCAACAGTCACCAGACAACTCATGTTCGTTAGTGTGTCCAGGCCTGGTCTCGCATGTTGACCCGAAGGGCAGACTTATGCTGCTATACTGTGGATGTCAAGTTTTGTGCTGAAAATATTTCTGTTTATTAAGGCTTCTAAAAGTGGAGCTAATACTGGAAGGTATGTTTCCAGAGGAAAACCACACATGAACAAACATAAGCAACATGCCCACAGTCTCACACACACACACACACACACACACACACACAACCTGCGATATGGTTTCTGAAGGACAGTCAGTGACTAGCTCATGGAAACCACCACAGCCCCTGGATAAAAGGGAGGTAGGTACAGGGTCAGGCGAGAGGTGGACTCGTTGTTCTTTTACATCCTGCCAACTCCTCGTCGCTGTGAAAACAGGCTCTGTCTGGGTTTGGCCCGGTTCCCCTGACCGTCTCTGCCAGCACAGACTGGGCCTCTCGTCTCCAATCACCATCACCGTCATCACACACCCTTTCCGCTACAGTTAGCCTCCGCCGACAGCACTGCCTGCTGGGAGACAGGCCATGTTTCCACTCCCTCCATATAAACATCTCCTTCACAGGGTTCCCAGAGACGACGTCTGGGACCAGACCAAACTGTGGGTTCGCCTGCTGCATAGTGTGCGCGCACACACACACACACACACACAGGTGGAGTAGCTCAATTCAGTTCTTTGCTGTGTCATCAACTCATCATGGTGACATATTTATGGTGGTGATTTTAGAGGGGTAAGGAGAAGGGGAAAATTAAAGGCATTTGAGAAGACATTTGGACAAATGTTGACAGTGATCCGTTCTTTATCAGAGCTATATTTAGTGGCTTATTACTGTTGTTTTTAGCCAGTAGCCACAGCTGAGCATGAAAAGTGTGTCCATCAGTCACTGCCAGGGTGACTGAAGGCTCATTAGCCTACTCTGTTGTCTCTCTGGCAGCATGTCTGCGTTCTGGTTCCCTCCGCCCTGCTGTTGACATGCTGGTAACAAATAGCAACCTGTGGAATCTCACCACAGATCACATCTGATGACAGGATCCTGTTGTCATTCAGCTTAGCTGAAGAGAAGCCAGCAGCATACTGTGATCTTAATAAAGACCACAGCTGCATACTTAGGGCTGTGCAATAAAATCGATACAGTGAAACATTACAATATTTTCTTTCCACGATACTGTACGCTATCGATTTTTCAGCCCCTTGAATCACTTTTTTTTATGTTTTTTTTTTTTTAGCTCATGGAAAATATACAGAACAAGACATTGAGTATGTATATATAATATATAAAATGAAGGATAGAATTCAATCATCAACCTTATTCATGTTTTAAAAATGGATTTAAAATGTCCTTATATTCCCTCTGCCCTCAGGACCACCTCCAGTAGCGGGGGATGAAGTTGCATTTTCAGCTATTTTTACATATTCTTTAATTATGTAGAGAACTGTATCGCAATATGTATCGTATTGCAATGTACAGTATGGTGATACAATTGTATCATGAACCATGTATCTTGATGCATAACATTGTGAGGTCCTTGACCTCTTGCCAATACAAAGCTGTGGTCTGGTGGATACAGGATCCTACCCAGTAGATGGGTCCTTTCTCTGTGTGTAACTGCGGTGACTTGAGTGGCACACTTAACTTTAGTCCATCTTAACCACTTATGAGGAATGTCATCTATGCAGACAGCATCTTTAGATGCAGTAAGCGAGGCATGGCAGGCTGATCTGAATGTACAGTTTACTGATACTGAATAGTCACATATAGTTTGCAAGAATACATTCCTCATCAATATGGGCCAGACAAAGCTTGATTCAATTCAAGGTGGTTCACAGGCTTCATCTGGCAAAGGTCTGGATCTCAGTTATGTACCCTGCAGTTGATGATTCTTGTAATAGTAAACACTCTTGTAAACACTCACCTGCAACATTATATCATAGACTCTGGTTTTGCCCAAGGCTATTGGGTTTCTGGTCTTCTATTTTTAAAGCCCTGTCTGATATATTTGGAGGGCTAGTTCATCCGAACCCTCTTACAGCCCTTTTTGGTGTCCAATGTGAGAATGATAATTTACCTAAGATAGTCTAATTGTATTGCATCACCCTTCTTGCTAGACGACTTATCATGCTGAGCTGGAAGCAGGCTACGCTTCCTTCTTTTAAACATTGGGTGAGAGATACACTGCAGTTACAAAAGATCAGATTTGCCCTATGAGGGCCTGAGGATAATTTCACCAGTGTATGGCAACCTTTATTACATATTTGCTTGACTTGCTGTTAAGTTGTATTATGTTTGATGCTTTGCTATAGCATGCAAACATGCACTCGACTTTTTTGGTGGTTTGTTATTGTTGCTTTTTCCCGTTATGTGATATGCGTTTATGTGAAATGTTATTTTAGTATTTTTATATTTTTATTTTACAAAGATTATTTCGGAACATATGATTTTATGTCCGTTTTGGTTTGTTTGTTGTAAAAACATTTCCCAATATCATTATGTTGCTTATTTTGCTTTGCTGCCTGGAACTCAATAAAGAAAGTTAAAATACACTTTTGAGGAGCCAGGCCTCCAGATCCAGTGTGCTGTCTCCTCTGTGGTCTAGATGATCAGGCCTTTGTACAGAACAAGTCAAGTCAAATCTATTTGTATATCACATTTAAAACAACCATGGTTGACCAAAGAAGCACTGAACAGGAATACCAAAACAGATTAAAAAAGAAATAACAAAACTCAACATAATACTACTACTACTGCTACTACTACTACTACTACAACTACTACTGCTACTACGACTACTACAACTACTACTACTACTACTACTACTACTAATAATAATAATAATAATAATAATAATAATAATTTATAATAATACACAATAATACACACAATTGCAGCACAATTTAAAATTATGTTGAGGGGTCTAGCTCAACTCAAATTGCACACCATTGAGAAGTGGGTCTTTAACAACAAACAAAAGTCCCCCTTCCTCCAGCAACTAGCTAGCATGTTCTACGAGGCCCAGCAGGATGAGGTGAGCCCCCTCAAGGCTCAGTCATTTCATTTCATTTCAAACCTTTATTTATACTCGTAAAGCACTGAGGTTTCCCTCATTTACAGTGTTGATGAGTTCACACAGATACACAAATAACAACAGAACAAATACAATAATAATTATTATTATTATTATTATTATTAAAAACAATTACAGGTCGAAGTACAAATGCCAAGAGCCAAGGATTTACAGTAAACTCTGCGACTGAAGGAAGTACCTCAAGCTTTAGAGTCTGTTATAGAGTATTCCAGGTATAAGGAGCATCATGGAAAAAAGCAGCTCTACCAAGCTCAGAATTCACACGAGGAACCCTGAAAACAAGCCGATCGTTTGATCGGGTCTGTTAGGTACCAAGGCTCCAGTCCAACAGAGACGAGATGTATGGTGGAAGTTTACCAATAATGGCTTTGAAAATAAACAAATACCAGTGATAGTTATGCCTTACAGAGAGAGGAGACCAGCCTACCTTATCATAAAGAGCACAGTGGTGGGTGTCATAACTAACCCCCTTCCTGGGGGACAAAATAGCACGTCCGTGAGCGCAGAGGTTGTCTCTACTCATGCAGAAGCGTTTGAGGGGCCATACTGGGACTGCTTCACCTCACTTAAACAGGGCCTGCCTGAGAGGTGGATAGCTGAAACGAGCAAGCATAGGAAACACAGAACCACGTCCCTGGACTGCTGCAGTGTTGGATGTTAGTGAGGTTAGGGCTGCACGATTATGACAAAAGATAATAATTGCGATTATTTGCTTCAAAATGGTAATCGCGATTAATATTTCAAAGTAATAGCTTTAGCTCTGCACAGTTTGCATATGACCTGCTGGGCTTGAGCGACATCATCTTTTTCGTAACCACTCAGCGGGAACGCATATGATTGGTCAGACAGCATAAGCGCCTGTGATTCGTCCGTGTAGTCCTAGCACACTCAATTCAAAGCAAAATTATTAATCACATTAATTGCGGCCTTTTGCGATTAGTTAATCGCGGAGGTCATAATCGCGATTTCGATTAATTCATGATTAATTGTGCAGCCCTAAGTGAGGTGGCAGTCCTGTCCTGAAACACTACACCCTGCCTGACCCTGACCCAGCAGCCTGCTGACCCCCCTCCGGACCAGAGACACCGTAGAGACACAGCCCTGAAGGAAATGAGGGGTAAAGATAGAAACAGAGAGACAGACGGAGCATTGATGAGGATCCTCATACCCTCTCTCATATCCTGTCCACGGGGGTCGTGTACTGCAGGTCTATTACAGGAAGCAGAGTATGGTTGTTTAAATGAAGCTGAGAGAACATGAAGGATTATCACGTCAGTGGCGCGTGGCTACCTGGTTCACCCGCCAAAAATATGTGCAAGGTCAGAGTGCAACATCATTTCTATGCTAGTAGCAGCATGAACATTACATAATATCAATTTGTGGTTGAACATTCATAATGTACCCTCATAGAACTGTGAATATGAAAGACTTTTGGGCCAGTGGTTTTTAGTGTTCAGGCCAGAGACTTTGAAAAGACAGTAGACCAGGCGGTTGCTTATTCAAAAGTCAAGTAATGTCAAATCATGTTTATTCTAAATAACTGTCGCACCTTATCTGCAGTTGATGTTTTTGGGCAATTGATGTATTTTGACTTCAAATCAAATCTAGACAAAGACCCTCACTTCGGTAGGAAAACGCTAATTTGGCTCACCAAGTAGCCCATCGTGGCAGCAAACGTTTGGTGCCACGCTGAAAAAGTTAGTGGCACCAGTGGAAAACGTTAGTTTGGAGCCCTGTCTGTCTGTCTGTCTGTCTGTCTGTCTGTCTGACTGAATGTCAGTCAGTCAGTCAGTCAGTCAGTCAGTCAGTCAGTCAGTCAGTCAGTCAGTCAGTCAGTCAGTCAGTCAGTCTCCTGGCATCTGGGGTCTCTGTGGGTTTTAACACGCACACAGAAGCAGGCAAGTGGACACGTGCGCACACGCACACACGCACACACACGCACACATCATATGGCAAACTTCCGTGCCAAAGGGGTTGGATAACGTCACCCTCCGTCATATAAAGAGGAGATTCCATGTTTGAGTGAACTTTGTATTCTACACATATTTTCCTGATTCTTTTACTATGAGCAGCTGAAAGATATTTATGACATGACTTTCCTGTTCAGTCGCTCAGCTGAGAGGTTCTGGGGGTTAAGGACACATGCTGTGTTTATTTAGTCTGTCATCCTTAATGTTCCTCTACTCACTCCTTGATCAAAGGCCAGAGATAGAAAAAGCAGCAGAGACTGAATTTAACACGGAGATGTCCTTTCCTCCGCTGACACAAACAGAGAACAGATTGCTCAGGGATTTCTCCTGGCACGCCCAAAGGGCAGGGGTGGACAGTCAAAACAAACAGCCTTAGCTAAGTAAAAACTCTCTGACCACAGCCATGACTAAACAAACGTACAGACCAGCTGTGTTGTGTGTTTGTCTTTGTATAGTGTGTATGTGAAAGGAACCGTGAGAGAGAATATGTGTGTGCCTGTGCGCTTGTGTGTGCGTATGCGTGTGTGTGTGTGTGTGCAACCCATATGTTTCAACATGTCCAGGGTGGGATTTGAACCCGTGTCTCCTGCGGGACAGACACCGTTTTAACCCGTTACGCCAGTGAAAAGCCAGCTCTTCATCAGCGCGGGTGGACAGTATTTCTACTGGGGGAGTGAGTTTAACCAACAACTCGCTCCCTACTCTGGATTCACAAGGACACACTGTTTCACTCGGTTACATGTGCATGTAGCCTGAAATAGCATTCTGTTCCTGTCTCCTGTAGTCCATGAGCAGTAGTCTGGAGAGGTTAGATGAACCTGCACCCTGTGTTCCCACCCGTCAGGGGCTGAGCCAGCGAGGAGGAGAGGAAGATGGGCGCTAAGTATCAGCCAATGTAAAACACATCTTAACGAATGTGATGTATTACAATGAAATGCTAAACAGCGTCCAGCTTGGGACTGGGACCTGCGGAGCTGAGATGAAGAGACTCGTCATGCTCTGCCCACTGAGCTAGCCGGGCAGACCTGTAAGGTCGTCCTGCCGGAGTAGACATTTCTCAGCCCCTCCCGTCTCCCAGACAAGGTTGTCTGTCTGCTGTTATCGGACTCGGACACCTCCAGGGCCCTCTACCCATCATCACGATCATCCCTGTTAAGTACGCTCTTGATGATAACGAACCACGGCCTGGGTGAGGGGAGACAGGTGTGGTCTATTTGTGCATGTCTACTGCTAAAAGTTAAGAACTGGACAGGCCGCTTATCTGTGATAGGTTATCTCCTTCTCTCGTCTGATATGTTCCACTGCTGGCGTCTGTACGGTACACAACACATCATTTAGGCTGGTTGCCAGGTCAACAGGAGACGAAAGTCCAGTACCATGTACTGTAATGTAACAGGGGGATAAAATGCTAATGAGGTTCATTTGTAAAGGCACGTAGTGGGATTGGAATTCAGATGTGACCTAGGGAGTGATGTTTAATCTCAGACTATAAATCAGCGGTAGAAATCCCTCCCAACTACGTTCCCCATTTGGGATTATGTTTCTAACCCCCCCCCCCCCCTTCTAATTTGTTCTTAACTTCACATGTACGAAGACCCATTAGGCTCAACGCCGTCTGAATGCTGAAATATGGCTCCCGTCTCTCCCTCCCTCACGGAGTGGCAGGGTCAGGTGGTAGGGGCGGGGCCAGTGTGTGTCGGGGGGAATGTACGGGTACAGGGGCGCATCATCACGTTGCCATGCCTCCCTGCTGTGCTCTGTGTGAGAGGCTACGGGCATATCCATATATACATCATACTGCATTCTCAATACTGTGACAATGGTAAATGGAAAATGGACTGCACTTCTGTAAGCGCTTTACAATGGCCTCTCATTCACCCACTCACTCACACATTCATGGCGGTAGCTGCCATGCAAGGTGCTAGCCTGCTCATCGGGGTTTAGTGTCTCGCCTAAGGACACTTTGACATGTCGTCAGGAGGAGCTGGGATTTGAACCGCCGACCCTACGATCATTGGACGACCCGCTCTACCTCCTGAGCCACAGAGCCTGAGAGTTGACTCTGGGAGGGTAACTGTAGAACAACTGACTGGCTTAGCAGCTCCAATGAGCTGCCCTTCCCCCAGGAGAAGACAGTGTTGATACTAGGGCTGTGCAATAAAATTGATACAGCAATACATCGCAGTTTTTTTTACGATTTTCCATGGTACAGTATGGATACAATAAAAAAATATGTATTTATTTATAATTTTGCACAAAATACATACAGAACAAGACAGGGAATAGATAGAGATAAAACATTAAAGATAGAATTCAGTCATACTGTAGATACATTATTCATAAATTAATTTAAAATGTCCTTACATTCCCTCTGCACTCAGTATCACCTCCAGGGAGCGGGGGGTGGAGTTAAATTTTCAGATGTATTTAAAAATGTTCACTAATTATGTAGAGTATCGCAATGTATGGTATATAATACGTATTGTAGCGTGAGGTCCTTGCCAATACCCAGCTCTAGTTTATAGAATGGAGCAGTATGGGCATTACACTATATACAGTAGACTAGTAGAGGGCTGATAGTGCAGTGCAGTAGGTTGAAATGTTGACTGAGGCCACTCAGATTAAAAACATATTCCAGTGGCAACCTCCGTCCGATCCGTCAATCATTTACACTGGCCACCGCCCTTCGCGGAAGACAGACAGGGAAGTCATAATCCCGACTCCTCCCTCGTCGTCATCACGCGCCTCAGGACTACAGCTGGAGACAGAGTGGCTACCAGACCAGCCCTAATTGAAGTGGATACTGGAGCCCCCCCCAGCAGGGCCATCCCAGGGCCATCCCACCCTGATGGGGCCATGTGGAAGAGTCAGGTTAAACTCTGGCTGCTGCGCCGGGATTTTATGACAGGCAGCATGTATCATCTAGCTATCAACGACCTATAAACACCCCTTTAGGACCTCTGGGGCCGATGTCTCATCTAGATGTAGGGGAGGGTGACACGACAGAGGACTATGAAGCTGAGATCACTTACCCACTGAGCCCGTCACGGGAATCATAGCCTTTAAAATCCATGGGTGGATAGGGTTAACTTTCAGTTACTGGTCAAATATTTCTATTGTAGGCGAAGTTAATCATAGAATAATAGAAATCCGAGCCATACAAATCCACACTAGAGAGCAGTTTCTCTATTCTTGACCCTTTCACCTTGAACATTCCCCAGCAGGAACAGACAGATGGACGGAGAACAAGTCACAAGACATCCAGGACACAAAAATGTGTTGACCCAAAACCCCACTCGCTTCTGGCAAAGTCTGTCTGCAGAGCATCTGGGTTTTAAATCTCACATTCAAGCACAACACAGTGTGCTTTCACATCCCCGCCTCTGAAATTGATCTAAAACAACTCCATAGAAGAAAAGGCATGTTAGCGAAGCGAAATGGCAACATGTGTGGTGAGATTTCCGATCTGCCTCCCCTCGGCACCAGCTGAGGAACATTCCCGGACGGGCCGGTACTCGGCAGAACGACCTCTGGAACCTCCTCAGATCCATCACACTCTCCCAGGAAGCTGAGCAACACAAACATGTCAGTCAGGTCTCAGCTGTTCTGCCCTGCCCTGTCCTCAATGTCCTGTCCTCAATGTCCTGCCCTGTCCTCAATGTTCTGTCCTCAATGTCCTGCCCTGTCCTCAATGTCCTGCCCTCAATATCCTGTCCTCAATTTCCTATCCTGCCATCAATGTCCTGTCCTCAATGTCCTGCCCTGTCCTCAATGTTCTGTCCTCAATGTTCTGTCCTCAATGTCCTGCCCTGTCCTCAATGTCCTGCCCTGTCCTCAATGTCCTGCCCTCAATATCCTGTCCTCAATGTCCTATCCTGCCATCAATGTCCTGTCCTCAATGTCCTGTCATGTGCTCAATGTCCTGCCTCAATGTCCTGCCTCAATGTCCTACCTCAATGTCCTACCTCAATGTCCTGTCCTGTGCTCAATGTCCTGTGCTCAATGTCCTGTCCTGCTCTGCTGTTCTTCCCGGCCCTCTCATAATTCAGAATGGTTCATCCTCCAGTTCTAATGTAGTCAAAAGAATGAATAACAGTAACTCCAAAACTCCCCATCCTTAAACTACTCAGGGGGAATATTTAGCAGATTGCTCTAATCACATGTCTATTAGTAATGTGAGCTGTGTAATCTGGGCCTGTGGGCAGATTGTTAGCTCTATGGTGAGCTGGTGCCCTTGGAACCTTACAACAGCCTGTCAGTTAGAGCAGCCTGACGGGTAGAACAGCCTGAGAGAACAGCCTGTCAGTTAGAACAGCCTGTCATTGCTAAAAATGGAACGGGCAGCCTGCCTGCTGAAAGACTAAAGACAAAAGCTTGGAGGCACATTGGGACTCTGTCCGCGAGCTTATTGTCTGATTTCCCCTGCCCCTATTGTGGTTGTTGTTGTTGTAAGATTGTTGTTGTTTTTACTGTTATGCAGTGTTGTCTGTTATATGCTCCTATGCAATGATGGCACTGAATCCTCTGAACACTGTGTTGTGTTGCATTCTGTATAAAATGAAGTAAAAATATTTACTTCTATTTTTATAGAACAGCCTGACAGGTAGAACAGCCTGTCAGTTAGAACAGCCTGTCAGTTAGAACAGCCTGACAGAACAGCCTGACAGTTAAACAGCATGTCAGTTAGAACAGCATGTCAGGTAGAACAGCCTGGCAGTTATAACAGCCTGGCAGTTAGAAAAGCCAAAGAGTAAAAGTCAGAGAGTACCTCTAAAATCACAGCTCAGACACGGCCAGGGTAGACATCACAGCTCACTACACAGCCAGGATAGACATCACAGCCCACTACACAGCCAGGATAGACATCACAGCCCACTACACAGCCAGGATAGACATCACAGCTCACTACACAGCCAGGGTAGACATCACAGCTCACTACACAGCCAGGGTAGACATCACAGCTCACTACACAGCCAGGGTAGACATCACAGCTCACTACACAGCCAGGGTAGACATCACAGCTCACTACACAGCCAGGGTAGACATCACAGCTCACTACACAGCCAGGGTAGACATCACAGCTCACTACACAGCCAGGGTAGACATCACAGCTCACTACACAGCCAGGATAGACATCACAGCTCACTACACAGCCAGGGTAGACATCACAGCACACAGCCAAGAACACAGGGTAGGAAACAAAGGACTGAGCAGACAAGCGTAAAAACTGATTCAGAATCAGCCTCTGAGTACCCAGGCTTCACTGGTCCAGTGATTTGTCTACTGGCTTCTGGGGATTGCAGTGTTTGACTATCTCTCCACTCATTTTGCATAATGTACAGTCATACTGTACACAGTAGGGTGTGTGGTGGACTATCTCCGGTTATACTCATGGATATCCTCCTCCCAGACAATCTGAGACCTGTCAAACAGGCAAACAGGGCAGTGTAGCCAGTGTTTAGTTTTCTAGGCGGGAGCACCGTGGAATCAGAGTGCTGAACCAGGAGAGACAAGGAGAGGGAGAGTAGAGGAGGCCTCAGACCCGGAACAAGGAGAGACAAAGAGAGGCAGAGAGAGTAGAGGAGGCCTCAGACTGGGAACCAGGAGAGACAAGGAGAGGCAGAGAGAGTAGAGGAGGCCTCAGACCTGGAACAAGGAGAGACAAAGAGAGGCAGAGAGAGTAGAGGAGGCCTCAGACCTGGAACAAGGAGAGACAAAGAGAGGCAGAGAGAGTAGAGGAGGCCTCAGACCTGGAACAAGGAGAGACAAAGAGAGGCAGAGAGAGTGGAAGAGGCCTCAGACCTGGAACAAGGAGAGACAAAGAGAGGCAGAGAGAGTAGAGGAGGCCTCAGACTGGGAACCAGGAGAGACAAGGAGAGGCAGAGAGAGTAGAGGAGGCCTCAGACCTGGAACAAGGAGAGACAAAGAGAGGCAGAGAGAGTAGAGGAGGCCTCAGACTGGGAACCAGGAGAGACAAGGAGAGGCAGAGAGAGTAGAGGAGGCCTCAGACCTGGAACAAGGAGAGACAAAGAGAGGCAGAGAGAGTGGAAGAGGCCTCAGACTGGGAAAAAGGAGAGACAAGGAGAGGCAGAGAGAGTAGAGGAGGCCTCAGACTGGGAAAAAGGAGAGACAAGGAGAGGCAGAGAGAGTAGAGGAGGCCTCAGACTGGGAACCAGGAGAGACAAGGAGAGGCAGAGAGAGTAGAGGAGGATTCAGACTGGGAACCAGGAGAGACAAGGAGAGGCAGAGAGAGTAGAGGAGGCCTCAGACCCGGAACCAGGAGAGACAAGGAGAGGCAGAGAGAGTAGAGGAGGCCTCAGACTGGGAACCAGGAGAGACAAGGAGAGGCAGAGAGAGTAGAGGAGGCCTCAGACTGGGAACAAGGAGAGACAAGGAGAGGCAGAGAGAGTGGAAGAGGCCTCAGACTGGGAACAAGGAGAGACAAGGAGAGGCAGAGAGAGTAGAGGAGGCCTCAGACCTGGAACAAGGAGAGACAAAGAGAGGCAGAGAGAGTAGAGGAGGCCTCAGACCTGGAACAAGGAGAGACAAAGAGAGGCAGAGAGAGTAGAGGAGGATTCAGACTGGGAACTGAGAGAGACAAGGAGAGGCAGAGAGAGTAGAGGAGACCTCCGACTGGGAACAAGGAGAGACAAGGAGAGGCAGAGAGAGTAGAGGAGGCCTCAGACTGGGAACAAGGAGAGACAAGGAGAGGCAGAGAGAGTAGAGGAGGCCTCAGACCCGGAGCCAGGAGAGACAAAGAGAGGCAGAGAGAGTAGAGGAGGCCTCAGACTGGGAACCAGGAGAGACAAGGAGAGGCAGAGAGAGTAGAGGAGGATTCAGACTGGGAACCGGGAGGTACGGCTTTTCATCTGGGATAATCTTGTCAGAGCCACTCATGAAGGCAGAGATATAGCAAACCTACAGTAACTCTGAACAGTAATAATATTACACAACTTCCCGCTCCAGGTCACCCTCTAATAATTCCTCGCATGCCGATCCCAGAGGGCTCAGGTTTTCCATGACACTGAATAAACACGAGGGAACAGATTCCTCTCTCTCTCCTGACTTCAGACACGCATTATGGATGGATAGGTAAATACACAGCTAGACATACATCCCATAATACCTTGTCATACCTAGGCCACACACACAATGGATGGATATGTAAATACACAACTAAACATAGTACATCCCATAATACCTAGTCATACCTAGGCCACCCACACCCACACCCCCACCCCCACCCCCACCCCCACCCCCACCCCCACCCCCACACACACACACACACACACACACACACACACACACACACACACACACACACACACACACACACACACACACACACACACAATGGATGGATAGGTAAACACACAACTAAACATACTACATTCCATAATACCTATTCATACCTAGGCCACACACACACACACACCTTGACCCAAACCTGTTACAGCAGTCATGGAAAAGTAGCAGCTCGAACCCGCGCTCAGCTCTATCATCTCCTACAGATTCATTTTTTTAAAAGCCAGTGTTTAAATGTGGGACAGCTTCAGCAAATAGCCAGGATTCCAGGCTGCTTGGACAGCAGCTAAAGATAACCGCAGAATGGGCTGTATATTCTCCTAGAGGATAAGGGGGTGAACATTATATCCCCACTGCTCACAGTGCTCAGAAACATTTCGTTGCCTTTTGGGTGAACCGCGAGTCTTGTGGATGTTGAAGGCGTGGAAGCAGCAGTGGCTGGCCGTGGTACCGGCTGATCCCTCGGAGACTAAAGTTCCGCCTGGTGTCCCTGCTGTCAGAAACAAGTGATTTATGGACGAACGATCCTAAAAGCAGCTGTTGATGCAAAGCAGAGCAGGGAATATACAGCAGCTTGGAGAGCGATGTTAGAACGGGTCACGGAGGGCAAGTGACACACTAGGTTTCCTTCCTGGCTCCCTCACGGACGGGACGATGCCTCGCTACAACACTGGAGAGAGGACCAGGTCAGGTTCACTAGCAATTACTCACTAATCCAACACTGACACAAGAAGAGACACAAGTTTCACGTCGACCCCAGTGCCGTGTGTGTGTGTGTGTGTGTGTGTGTGTGTGTGTGAGAGAGTCCATGTTTTTACAGAAAACACACTCCTGTCTCCATATGAGGATCTCTTCCCTGCTACTACTGTCACACAAACCACAAGCCACATGAGCCATAATCCTTCACACACACACACACACACACACACACACACACACACACACACACACACACACACACACACACACACACACACACACACACACACACACACACACACACACACACACACACACACACACACACACACACACACACACACACACACACACACACACGCTTTAATCCCATGCATGGTTGGGGCTGTGAGCAGGTAAGCAAGCAGTGGACGTACGGAGAGACCGGACACCAGAGATAATGAGAGACGGTGGAAAAGAGAGACCAGCGAGCGGGAGTGATCCTCCATTCCAGGCCAGGCCAGGCCAGGCCAGACCAGACCAGACCAGACCAGACCAGACCAGACCAGACCAGACCAGACCAGACCAGGTCAGACAAGACCAGGCCAGACCAGACCAGACCAGACCAGGCCAGGCCAGACCAGGCCAGACCAGGCCAGGCCAGGCCAGGCCAGACCAGACCAGACCAGGCCAGACCAGGCCAGGCCAGGCCAGGCCAGGCCAGACATCATCATCAGACACAGAGCAGCAGAGCAGCACCAGAACTGAGCCCGAGAGCCTCATCCTCCTCCAGCTCTCCTTGCGCTGTCAGCTCCACTCAGCACTGCGCTACACACCCAGGCACTTAGGAAGTAAGGCTTTCCTCTGTGTGCGTGCGTGTTTGCGTGCATGTGTGCTGTGTGTGCATGTGTGTGCATGTGTGTGTGCGCTCTTGTAAGTATGCATGTGTCTGTGTGTGTGTTTGAGTGTGTGGGCGGATTAATTCAGGGGGAAAGTAACCAGACCCCTCTCAGAACTGGAGAGCCTGCTGATGGTTTTACCTGAAAGCAAGAAAACAGATTCTGCCTGAATTACACTATAATCCCTTCCACCATGTACAGTACTGGGAGCTGTGCTGCCTGCGCTCGTTAAATCAGACCCTTGCCAGGTGTGGTGTGACTGCGTACATTAGACAGGTGAGAACTCAGCCTGTTGGACTGTATGGTAGCGCTGACATGAACAATAAAATAGAGCCAGCTGTGGGTTATTTGAGAATGTGAATGCAACGAATTGTACCATTCAAATATAAGTGTTTTTTTATCAGGGGGAAAAACTGCAGAATGAAAACACACAGCAATTTTAAGCCAAGTGCGTAGCACAAAAGGTTCAGCGCCAATTACCCCGGCGATGCCCCTCTCTGTGCCTCTCGCGCCCTGATTCCAATTCCCACCTCTGCCTCCCTTTGTGGCGTGCGTGCCAGGGGGAGGTGTGAGGGGCGCTCTGCGTGGCATGCGTGCCAGGGAGAGGTGTGAGCTGGAGGAAGTGCGCTTTGATGTGTGCCGAGGGGCAGGGGGGGTGGGTGGGGGGTGGGGGCGGAGGTTGTCAGTAGCTGGTGTCGGCTCACTACACAGCCAAAGACACAGGGACAAGACCTGACATACACCATGGGTTACACAACCCTGACAAAGAACAGGAGAGAGAGAGAGAGGAGAGGGAGGGAGAGGGAGAGGGAGAGGGAGAGGGAGAGGGAGAGGGAGAGGGAGAGGGAGAGGGAGAGGGAGAGGGAGAGGGAGAGGGAGAGGGAGAGGGAGAGAGAGGGAGAGAGAGATGGATGGATGGAAAGTGTTCCATTCTCCTCTCCAGATAAGCAGATAATGGCCCTCGCCGAGAGGCTTGTTCTGTCAGCCAGGGAGAGAAGCAGAAATATGAGGTCTCTTTCTAGAGGGGAGAGGTTCACTAGGGGGGCTTCGTCGGGGGGATGGGGGGGGGGGGGGGGGGGGGGGGGTGGTGGAGGGGGTGTCATGGCCGGGGGAGAGGATGTAAGCAAATCAGCTTCTAGCAGGATACTGTAGACTGAAGGTGATGAAAAAGCAAAGAGGAGGATGCAGGTAAGCCAGTCCTCAGTGCGGGACAGGACAGACGCCGACAGGCCTGCATTCCTCTGGGGTGAGCTCCACTCCGCCAGGCCACTGGGCTGGGGAGCAGAGAGGGAGGTTAGGAAGGAGGAGAAACCGGCCTAGCTCCGGTTATGACAGACAAGCGTGAACTTGTGCGTAAAACAATGAATGTGAACTCTGCTGGCTAATAAATGTAGAGGTTATGAAAATCAGCTAGTGTGGTCTCAAACAAACACATAAACGTGTGACAGACTGGTGGTCAGCAGCATGGGAGACATTGTGCAGTAGCCTCTAGAGTGAATACTAACAGCTACGCTGGGCGGGCTTAGGTGTGGACGACAGCAAGGAGTGGTTGAAGTTAGTGCGATAGACAGATGGTTCATCCAATCACCTGCCAAGTATTTTTGAAAGTGCCCGCCCTTTTCCAATCAGTTTCCAACGGAGAGTTCCCAGATGGTTATGCTGCAAACCACCTGGCGCGTCAGGTTAGTGTTCCTGCAGGGCACCCACCACTGCCATGGCTTCCTGTTCAAGGGTCACTTCACCTCCGCGACACAGAGTAAACAGACTCATCTGATCTGATGGAGGAATGCTGCCCATCACACTGACCCAGTTCTGACCTCCAGCACCACAATAGTCTGGCCTATACATATGTTATCTATATTAGTAGCCTATATGTCCTATATCAGTCTGAATCTCTGAATCAAAGGCTGCAGAATGCAGAGACAGTCTGCTGGGCTAAAACAAAGACCAGCATCATTGTTAGTAGGGCTGGGTTAAAAAATCGATTAATCGATTCTGAATCCCAAAATCGATCTTTTATTTAATTAATTAATGAATAAATGAAGGAATTAATAGTTCATTCATTCATTCAATGATTCATTCATTCATTTATTTTTGGAAATCAGTATCGATACCCAGCCCTAGTATTGATGTGTTGCATAACTTGGCAGTCATGTAATTAGGGTCACAGCCAAAAAATAAAAAAAACAGGTTTTAGTAACACTAACCGAATCGACATGAAATCGAATCGAATCGTGATAATCGATTCTGAACCTTGTAAATCGGAATTGAATCGATTCTTGAAATTCGAATCGATACCCAGCCCTAATTGTTAGCAGAGCTTCAAGTCATGTTTCTAATCTCATCTTTGATTAGATATATCAGGATGGGAGCTTCCAGACAGAAAGGTGGGATGATAACCTCTCATTCGGACCATCTCCCTTCTGGGTTCTGATATTGGTTGGAAAAAATAAGTCTGGATAAGAGTCAGCACCCAGATCTATCAAAACAGCAACGTCTCAGGATACTGTAATACGTTGATTCCTTTGAAAACCAAAGCCTTCTAAATCCATTCCTCTGGGCCAAATACAAAACTGGGCTACAGGTGTGAACTGGTAGATCAAAGCTGCATTCAGTCATTACTATGATCCTGTATTAGCCTTATAACAGCCCCTTCCCTGTGCTAGGGTTTTACAGGGTGTGTGCTGTTCAGTTAGCCACGGGAGAGCAGTGACTCAACAGTCTGGAACTGGGCAGGCTAACGGTTGTGACCTCACTAAACAAGGATACATTCAAAACTTGAAACGGCATCTGTACAAATTCCTCACGTGGCCAAACATTGACGGTAACCGTTAGCAGTACACCGAGAGGCTCGGTCTGAAGACATCTCCTTTTAAGGCCTATGTTAGAACGAGCTGGCTTGGGAATCCCATTGTGTCAGTTGGAGTCTGTTCATGAAAAAAGCTATACCTGAACTCACAAGAGGCCACATTAAAACTTTTCATTGCAGCTTGTCAGAAAACATAGCCATGTTTGTTTTGGTTCAATAAAATAATAGTTCTGACTCTGAGTCAAACTATTATTTTATTGGAGTTGCCTGTCAGTCTCTTTCCTTGCATAGAGTTGGCCTGACAGTATAGGGGGGCACTTCTGATGTGTCATCATCACCCCACAGCATGCTGGGTAAAATCTGACAATTACTTTCAAACTGTTGATGACACAGCAGCACTAGACTGAAGGACATCCTTCCTAGCTTCCTTCCTTCCTTTCATGTCTCCAGCTTGTCCCGGTTCCACTGTGTTTCAGGGCCCTATCTCTCTCTCTCTCTCTCTCTCTCTCTCTCTCTCTCTCTTTCTCTCCCTCACTCTCACTCTCTCTCTCTCACTCTCTCTCACTCCCTCTCTCTCTCTCACTCTCTCTCACTCTCTCTCACACTTTCTCTCCCTCACTCTCACTCTCTCACTCTTTCTCTCTCTCTCACTCTCTGTGTCTACAAGGGCTAGAGGGCTACGGGAATATTCCGTTCCTCAGTTTAAGGGGAGTGCAAAAGAGAGGGGGGATCGAGAGAGAGAGAGGGAGAGAGAGAGAAAAAGGTAAGTTGAATCCAGCTCTCTAACCTGTCATTAGCCTGGCAGGCAGCAGCCCTTTTCTATCAGTCTGTGCTGAGTCAGCCAGGCTGGAACACTTCCTCTCCTCTCCCTCTCTGGAGCGCCCCTGCTTCCCGCATCCTCTCCCGCTCTCCTGTGCCTCTCTCCGGGGAGGCTGGGAAGGAACTGGGGTCTCAGAGGTCTGGACTACCAGCCCATTTACGCCAGCAGCCTGTCTGCCCCCCCCCACCCCCACCCCACCCCACCCCCAAACTTGCACTCACAACTAAAGTCTAGGTCCACTTGAGCAGACACAGTCCTCACAAAAGAAGCAGGACAAATTGTAACATCAGAATCAATAATGTTAATCAATAGTGCAGATGATCTGGAGCGTGGCACTAAGAGGGGCTAAGAGACTTTGTCCTGAGGATATGTCAGTCAGGTCAAGACCTTATCACTCAGGCCAGTCCGTCTGAGGCATACTGTATTGTTGGCAGCGGTAGATCGGCAGGCACACAAAAAGGCCCGTCTGGGGTAAATGCACATAACATAGCCTAAACATGTAATCATTAGTTACAGTAATCAATATTTTTAAGGAGTTGCCAAAGATAAATGAGCAGCTCTCTGTTGTCATTGAGCTTATCTCATTCAGAAATACGTACTAGCCTACTACAGTGAGCTACTAATCTAGGGCTTGTAAACTCTCTCCATTATTATCAAAACAATAAATAAATAAAAAACACAGGTCAGCTATTCAGGCACCCTGGCGACTTCTTCCCCACATAACTAGCTATAACTTAATTCGAGACTCTTAGCTTTGAGGAACAACACAAGAGGCACCTCTCCGTGCCGTTGCTGTTGCAGACTGAATAGAACACTGCACATTCTAACACCCCGAACTGAATTACAGCAAAGCAGATGGTGAGCAACCACCCGGGACATAGACAGCGTTACATTAACTGGATGAAACAAGTTACATGAAGTCTACAGGGTGTGGGAACATGGGCCGTGGGGTCTAAGCTGACTGTGCAGAGCCATCTGAAGTACTGCTGATAACCCAGAGAGGATTCTGGACGGAAGAAACAATCGCTTCTCAGAAACGGAGCGTTCCAATTCAAGGGATAAACTGATCATGTCTTACCTGATACAGTAGCCTAGGCTACAGTGACAGTATCGTGCACTAATTTGGAACAAAATGTCCTGCCCATTATTTGATGACGATAACCAGGCTATAATCGACTTATTTGCCCTTTGAAATTATATTTTGACATTATAGCCAGTAGTATAAACAGGCGAATTGGTTAAATCAGTCGCGGAATCTACTTGCAGTTACGCTGTAGGCACGCACCTTGGATATTTCCACAATCAACATTTCATAGAAACAACATTTCATAAAAACAAAACATGCAAAGGACTTAGCAGTTATTAAAATCACCGAAGCATGACATTCCCAAACGTGCAAGAGCCCATAGCCTACCTACAATTATCCTAGAAAATGGACACTGTTGTAAGCAATCCACAGCTGTAACACGTCTTCACCATGATCCATACATTTGCGTATAATCCAACCCTTTATCCCAAGGATATATCCATAGTCCTTAATACAGACTTTTATATTCGGACAAGAAAAATCTGTTGTGTGCTCAAAGCTTGTTTAGGCATATCCAGTCAATACAGCAATAAGGCGCAACTTGCAAACTGACACAGGGAGAGGGCGAAAGCATTTCCAAGAGACAGGGGGAGGCGCGTACAAGTTCATAAATAACAATTTACTTCAAAGAAATGTTTCAATATCTTAAACATTACATTAAGATAAATTATATGGATATAGTTTGAGGTGAAGAACATTATTCGCGGAAAATGTCCACAATAATGCTTTACAAATCGCAATGTTCAGTATTTCGGTGCAGGAAACCCCTATGATTGCACATAGACCGGCGGCATGTTTTAACTCGGTTTAAGCCGATTGGTCTTTCTGAACGTGACGTTGCTGGACTGGCAGTCTGACGACTATAGAATAGCTACGTCGGTAGAGGCAGTAGAAACTAGATTCTCCCCATATGCAATGTGGTGAAGGTTGTTGCCCCCAATCACTCTTTCATAATGTAGGCTGAACTAGCTGAAGTGGTTTTAATAGCCGACAAACTGTAGGCGTGGCTGAAGTGTTGGTCGAAATGCCTTTCACACCAAGATGAGAATAGTGTCCCGCCACAGAGATTACAGTGTATGTAAATTATAGGTTGAATCCCTCCTTTTCAAGTTCTGGCATCACATGAAAACCCCAGGCAGCACAGAGCACAGAATGAAAGCTGCAGTCTGCTAAAAGCTGCAGTCAAAAAACGAACACTGTGACACTTTTACATAGACTACACTGTTGTTCTTTTTGACGCTCCACACGATCTAGGCCTACTACACATCAAAAGGCCTCTATCTCCATGCCAGAATCAACACATCAGGGGGTACATTACCCCGAGATAATCGAACCATCAGCCAACGGCCCCTATTATAAACACACAGCCTAATGTCCTCATAAGCCTGAAGTGTCTAGGCTGCTCGGAGAGAAAGGTCAACGACGAGCAGCAAGCTCTTAATAAGACCCACTCCAGTATCACATGGACCGCTGTGGAAAACGCTAAATGTTCACAGAGGGATGTGGATGCCAGTGCTTCAAAATGTGTCTACTTGAGATATAGCCCAGATACAAGGCTCAGAAATAAACCCTAACTGTTCTCTGCTGAGGGTTCTGGGGGATACTGGGTAGCTTTAGGCCTCCAAACTGAATGTATGGTTAGCTGTGCTGTAAGGAGGAGCTGTGCTGTAAGAATAGAACTCATGTATCTGTAGGTGCCCCCTCAGACACTATCAGCTTCCTAGACGTTAGAGACCCCGGCCCTGTTTCAATACTCTGATACTACATCCTGTCTTCCTTTCCTTGTTGATGTATAATCTGTGATCTAACATGGCCACATGGGTGAAAGCTCCAGGGGTTAATCTAGTCATGTCCATGTCTGACTAGTGATTTGTCAAAGGGGGGGGGGGCATTTCCATGGAATTCAAACACTGTGTTCTCTATGTTCTAGCCAGACAGGCACTCTTCTGCCACCTCTCACCAAATGCCTGTTCTCAAGCCCAGATAGATACACACTATCTCTGTCCATGATAGTGGTACTACTGCATGAGTCTTCAACTTGAATGTTGAGGTGTTGGGAGTTGTGACAATTTCTAATCTTCTTCAAACACGTACACAGTGTCTCTCTATGGCTTATTGAACTGTCATCTTTTTACCAGAGTGTCCTTGTCTGTCTTTCATGCCATGCATGTAATTCATTGTAAGACTATGGCATTGGGGAAGTACTGAATACTGCATAAAGTTTTCAAAATATATGGGGCGGCTGTAGCTCAGGAGGTAGAGCGGGTCGTCCAGCGATCGTAGGGTCGGAGGTTCGAATCTCGGCTCCTCAACATGTCAAAGTGTCCTTGGGCGAGACACTGAACCCCAAATTGCTCCCGATGAGCAGGCTAGCACCTTGCATGGCAGCTGCCGCCATTGGTGTGTGTATGTGTGTGGGAATGAGAGGCCTTCATTGTAAAGTGCTTTGGATAAAAGCGCTATATAAGTGCAGTCCATTTACCAAATGGCATGGAGAAATCTATGGCATGATTAAGGCCCCCAAGGCCCCGCCTAGACCGTGAATAGCCCCCGGTATGCAGGGTCAACAAATCAAAATGTCACACAGCACTGCTCGTAACTCATGTAGAGAAATGTCCTTTACAAAAAAAACTGAAGCTATTACACTTGTTGGTGCAGTGGGTGCACAAAGGCCATAACACCCCTCCCCCCTTGCAAAAACAGTAGCCTTAGTAATGATTTCTTTTGGGGCAGAGAGAATCATTAACCTCCTGACTTCCTCCTCTGCCCACAGTGAAGAGAGGGTCTGTGGGATCACATAACTACATAATGTAACTCCCGCATGGCCTCCTGTACAGTCGTACATCAACAGAAACACTCTTTATTCTGGTCCATTACGTTGGCTGCCTGACAGTTATGATAATGACTATGTGAATGAGTAGGAAAACCATGTCCATGACAAAGTGTAAGAATAATGAAAATATTGTACTGTAATTCTATAATATGTTTAGATTGAGCGTGCTGTGATTGAATGCGTTCTTGAATGCGTATGTTATCGCACAGCTGGGATAATGTTCTGCTTTGACAGCTAACACATTATGCTACTGTACATGTGACACATGCAAACACATGCAGATGTACTGTATTAGCAATAAATCAGTGATTCTTATTGGGGATAGCAAGGTCCTCAGTTCGATTCCAGCCCCCGGCAGTGTGCTGAAGTGTCTTTGAGCAAGACACTGAGCCTCAAAAGCATTCACGTGCGGCACGGTGATACAGTATCTACAGTAGTACTGTCGCCTCACAGCAAGAAGGTCTCCGGGTCTTTCTGTGTGGAGTTTGCATGTTCTCCCCGTGTTCGCAGGGGTTTCCTCCCAAAGAACCCAATATGAAAAACATGTACGTAGAAGAACAGATGCCCTGACCAGGACCTGGACTGAGCACTTGGACCTGGTCCCCGGGGGCCATGGATGATGGCTGCCCACTGCTCCTGGCTGCCCTTAGAGGAGGACAACTTGGATGGGAAAAATGCAAGAGACAATTTCCACCGGCGACACCCAAAGTTGCATGTGTGTGTGTGTGTGTGTGTGTTGTGTGCTATGTCTCCGCTCACTTTGTGTCTGTGTCACCGTGTGGCCAATTAAAGACCTCCCCCATGTCCTGTAATAATAATAAAGAAAGGCTTTATCCGATTGATATATTTAATAATTTAACAGATTGTAGAGCAGTGTCAGACATCACAGCACAAAGTCAGACCACTTCTCACCAGCACCACACACACACACACACACACACACACACACAAACACACGCACGCACGCGCGCACACACCCACACACACACACAGGCATTCACACGCACACACACACAAACACACGCATGTGCGCACACACCCACACGCACACACACAGGCATTCACACACACACATGCGCACACACACATGCACACATACACACACACACACACACACAAACCCAGACCAAACACTAAACTTACTAAAAATGCATCCTTCCATCCTCCCTTCATTTTAGGAATCACTGATCTGACTGGACTAGTAGCTTAGCTTTCAGCTCTGCTTTCACCTATCCAGGCATCTTCGATCAGCGATGACCTCAGTGAGGAGAAGGAAGAGTTCATAGAGGCTCTGTTTCTTCTACAGTCATGACCACAGCAGCGTGACAGTAACGCCTGCAGTTCCCCCTTGCCTAAAATGCTGCCTTCGTCTTCACAAGGACATTCTACATGAAGCCCTCTGTCAGAACAGGTTGACCTAGTTGTATCGGCAGGGGTTCGCTAATTAAGGGGTCCACAGGACATCAACTGACTCCGGTTGACTTGAACAATCAATCTTGATGGGCGCGTGGAGGAGGAGGCCTACTGAGACTACAGGCTCATTACTCAAGATCAGAGAAGAAAGGGAGTTACCTCCGCAGGTGACATTATGAAATGGTCTCTAATGACACCACCTACTTCTCTCTCTCTCTCTCTCTCTCTCTCTGTCTCTCTCTCTCTACCTCCCTCGATCAGTACTCCTCTTTTCTCTCTCTCTCTCTCTCTCTCTCTCTCTCTCTCTCTCTCTCTCTCTCTCTCTCCACTCCTCTTCTCTCGGAGGCTTTTCAGTGACACCACTATCCCTGGAATCTGATCGACTGCTACAGACAAAGAGCAGCTTACCTAACGTAGGCAGGATGCATAGCACACAGATATTCTCCGCATAACAAAGGAACCGGGCACAATGTCATTCATGCAGTCTTCAA
>NC_140251.1:4205837-4243337 GCF_949987555.1 Borostomias antarcticus | reverse complement strand
CTTAGATTACAACTCCATCTGGTCTGCAACAGCACCACAGTCATTACATTACATTACAGTCATTTAGCAGACGCTTTTATCCAAAGCAACAAACAATAATTGCATTTAACGTAGGAAAAGCCAATGTACTACTACTTGCCAGAACTCACAAGTGCATCTCCTTTCTAAACAAGTGACTAAGAGCACAATCTAGAGCTGAAGGCAAAGTGTAAGAATAGCAATCTACATCAGACATCGACACCGACAAATTAAAGGGGTCCACGTTTGCAAAACTAACTTTTTCATTGTTTTTGCATGTACATTTGAGTGTCTGATGGGACGACTAACACACAAAGTACGAAGTGAAACAACCCAGTCATTTTGTTGTGGTCAGCCGAAATGAAAAAAAGGCAGTCCTAGCAAGCCATTCAAATCTCCCGTGTCAAATTACATTACAGTCGGGGACCTATTATAATAATCCCGCCCCTATCAGAATACCTCCAATCACCTGCGTTTGTTTACCTGGCTATAAAGGCTGACATTATTTGCAGGTCCCGCTAGCTAGCATAATGTCTTCACACAGAAAATGCTCTGTTCTTGGATGTACTAAGCAGCACAGATCGTCTCCCAAGCTCAAAGGACAGAAGAGCTGACTGGATACATTTTATTTTTGATGGCAACTTTCCCGCTGACATTGGCAAAACACTGGCAGTGTCTGCTAGCCATTTTTTGCCCAATTGCTTTTCCAACCTGGGGCCTCATTTATCATTGAGGTACGCCTTCTTTTACACGGTCTTTTTCGCGAGTTCAGGCGTACGCCATTTGCCCCCCCCACATTGCGATTTATCAAGCCGTAAGGGCGAAAATTTAGTCGCCTTTCTCCGCGCTTTTGTAGGACACCTCTCAGCTTGTCCTACCGATTTACACGGTGTTCTACGCCCTTCTTGAACACAGGGGGAACTGGCGACGCAGGTGGTGCGTCGGTGAATTACTATGTTTGACGGAGAGAATAAGAGCGACAGTTCATGAACGCACAATCATGTAGGCTAATAGCCCAATTCAGCACAAACATATATCGCAATGCAAGATTAGACGTGTCCTCTAACCGGCTCATTCATGGTCCGATATGGATTTGTTCCCCAAACTGAACTATGCGCTGTCCCAAACCTCTCCGCGCAATATGTCACACACCTAATGCCATCAAACGGCAATAATTGACCAATTAGATTGTCAGTAATATGTGATCATGTGGACCCGTTTGCTGTTTGGTAAGCATATAAATGACAGTCCTCCTGTGCGTAATGCGAGCCTAAATGAATCCGGCGCTACTTGGCCTACTGGCCGAGATAGAACTCCAAAGAGGTGACGGCGATGGCGACTGCACCCACATAAGGGCACCATCAGTGAATGAATACGTCTATGTGAATCGCTAAAATGTGCACACTAGAAATACCCAAATCATATGTGACGCCGACATGCTCATCTCAAGTGTAGTGGCACGGTGGCCTGGCTCCACGCATGACTCATTCATCCTGGCGCACAGCAGGGTAGGGGCTAGACTGGAGGCAGGCGCTGCGCGTGACGGCTGGCTTGTTGCTGTGTGCATAGACAAGATACATATTCTTTGTCTTATTTACTTTAATCTTTATTAGCATTTTCCATCCATACAACGACAATACAATAAAACATAAAAACCTACAATAACAGCTTATGGGTACATCCATCCATGCAGCTTTTTTTTCTTACTCATATATGACAATTTTAATATTAGTGGTATCATCACACTTCCTTCTATAATCCATCCATTTTTCCCATCTCCCTTCAAACTTTCCTTCCTGCATCCTCAATGCATGCGTGAACCTCTCCCTAACATACATCTCCTCCACAACACCCAGCCACTGCTCCTTGGTTGGGCGTTCCACCTTATACCAAGCCCTCGTTATTGTCTTTTTACTAGCAACCAATAGTACTTTCACTAGGTATCTGTCCCCTCCTTGTACATCATCCCGTGTTATGTTTGCCAAGTATCAAAGCTGATAAGAAGGTGGAGGCCGGCGCGCTGGAGGTGGAGGCTGCAACCGGCGGGGGCATGACCGTCAGGTCAAGGACCACTGCAGACTCCCCCTCCTCTGAGTCCCACCCCACGTCAGAGTCTGGAGAAACAATTTCAATCATTTTCTTTGAGTTCGTCTGTGAACTTGATTATGCATTAAACATTTCATTGTGCAGCCATATTCATTTGATATGTTTTTCTGTTGGCAGTCAAATAAATGCTGTGATTTACCGGGTGATTTAGATGAGTCTTAATTTCCCAGAGGGGAAAATGTTTAATGTGTTCTAACATTATGAAGTGGTCATCTGCGTTATTGTTCCCTGTTTTTGGTCCTAATTTAATCATAGCCTACCACAGAATGTTTGCTTTCCTCACAGTCACATGTTACAGTATGTCCATGTATGCCCAATCCTAGATGCACAACACGTAGCTAAAGTAGGCTACTAAACTGTAGGAGCAAACAGACAAACGTAGGCGATTTATACCTTCCGAAGAGGATTGTCTTCCTCACGTGGACCTCACCAACTAGCACATGCACCTCCGTCTCCGAAAAGTTCCTCTTCTTTGCTCTTCGTTCCATGTTTCATTGTCCCGCCTGGGTGCTCCACGCTACCTTTTTAAGCCGGTTCCTTCCGGGAAACCACGTTTGGCCACTCATGGTTTTGACCATATATGGTTGGATTAGGGCGTGGAGGGGGCGGAACACGGGGCGCGTGCGCGTACGCTCTCTTCCCCGCCGGTCTCGGATTTCCCGTGCAGAAAAGGGCATACGACATTTTTGATAGATCCGAAAAGCGTGTAAATATTCTCGTCGTACGCTACATTTCGCATTTTCCGCGTTTTCGTCGTACGCCCTCTTTTACACCTGAATTTACACGCTCTTTGATAAATGAGGCCCCTGGATCGGTACAATGCAGGATTTTCAGATAAACTCTTTCTGTATGGTCAAGCAATACCAACTGTCTGTGGAAATTATGCAGAAATATTGTAAAAAATGTAAGTAATTATGATATGTCTTTGTTTGCATATAGTACTAACGCTAGCTAGCTAACGAACAAACTAAAAAAATCATCTGCGACTTCAGGAAGAGCAGAACAGACCCCGCCCCCCTTTACATCAATGGTGAGTGTGTGGACAGGGTTCACATCTTCAGATTCCTGGGCACCCTCATCTCTGCTGACCTCTCCTGGTCCGCCAACACCACAGCGTCAAGAAGGCCCATCAAGAACAACCTGGATCCAAAGCTGCTGGTGACCTTCTAGCACTCCTCCGTTGAGAGCCTGCTGGTGTTCTGCATAACTGTGTGGTACGCCAGCGGCACCGAAGCAGACAGAAGGGGTCTTCAGAGAATCATCAACGCGGCGCAGAAGACCCCAGCCGCCCTCTCCCCTCCCTGATGGACATTCACACGTCCCGCTGCCTCAGCAGAGCAAAGAACATGACGAAGGACGGCTTTCACCCTGGCTTCCACCTGTTTGACCCGTTGACCTCCAGGCAGGCGCTACAGGTGGAGCCAAAACGACCAGACTGAAAGATAGTTCCTTCCCCAGAGCTGTAACCACTCTGAATGCCAACATGCACTAATCTCCCCTCTCTCCCTTCCCTCCCCACTGTGCAATAAAGAATTACAGTGCAATATTTTATACAGTGATATGTTTTATAGACGTAGCCTATATTTTTAAATTTTCTTACTATTGTGTGATGTGTTCTATTCTATGTTAGATTTCGAGCAGATTGGAAAAAAGTGCGCATGAAAGCAATCAAAGATGTTAGAAGAAGTAATGAACATAGTAGGACTATTCCTGTATATAACTGTTTTGATTGATAGGATAAGTCATTTGTGACTTGAAAAAGGCAGGATAAGGCGAAAACGGAGAAAAATTATCTTACATTGATGACGTGTTTTCCTGTTACATCCTTTTCGGGGACGCATCAGGATGCATTAGTCTTTAGACTACTAAAGATATGTGGTCAAATGCGTCCCAGACCACCTCAGCAAGTGGTTTGAGGAAACTTTTCACAAAACGTTTTTGTGGCCGTTTACACTTGTATTTAGCGCTGTCCACTTTGAATCTGATCATTCAAAGCGCATTCTAAAAACAAGTCTAAACAGGGTCATGCACACAATTACCATACATAGGCTACTTGAATGCCAGCTAAACTTTCCAGGTTTTGAAGCATGCAATGAACAAGCAGCCTCTGGTTTGCTGGCTGCCAACGGCTGTCAGAACCAATCAGAGGGCTTTCTCTACTAGAGCATGCACTCCATAGCCTGGCCCATGCATAATGCAGTCACCCTAGTTGTAGCGTAATAACTGGACATTTAGAGTTTGACCCATTAATAAAACATGCTGTACTCTGCCTGACCGTCATCTCAACCTCAGTTTCAACAAGACACACAGGCTCTCTGTACTGAGGTGTACCTCACTATCAACATAATGAAGTGCAGTTATGAATTGTGATGTTGTTTTAAAACCGTTCATCTCAATACATAATTGCTCTCCACCGCGTTGAAGCACGGTCCTCTCGCTCAGCCTGTTGTCGTATGGAGGAGGGATAGAGAGAGATAGAGAGAGATAGAGAGAGATAGAGAGGGATAGAGAGAGATAGAGAGGGATAGAGAGAGATAGAGAGGGATAGAGAGAGATGGAGAGAGATAGAGAGAGATAGAGAGGGATAGAGAGAGATAGAGAGGGATAGAGAGAGATAGAGAGGGATAGAGAGAGATAGAGAGGGATATAGAGAGATAGAGAGAGATAGAGAGAGATAGAGAGGGATAGAGAGAGATGGAGAGAGATAGAGAGGGATAGAGAGAGATAGAGAGGGATATAGAGAGATAGAGAGAGATAGAGAGGGATAGAGAGAGATAGAGAGGGATAGAGAGAGATGGAGAGAGATAGAGAGGGATATAGAGAGATAGAGAGAGATAGAGAGGGATAGAGAGAGATAGAGAGGGATAGAGAGAGATGGAGAGAGATAGAGAGAGATAGAGAGGGATAGAGAGAGATAGAGAGGGATAGAGAGAGATAGAGAGGGATAGAGAGAGATAGAGAGGGATATAGAGAGATAGAGAGAGATAGAGAGAGATAGAGAGGGATAGAGAGAGATGGAGAGAGATAGAGAGGGATAGAGAGAGATAGAGAGGGATATAGAGAGATAGAGAGAGATAGAGAGGGATAGAGAGAGATAGAGAGGGATAGAGAGAGATGGAGAGAGATAGAGAGAGATAGAGAGGGATAGAGAGAGATAGAGAGGGATAGAGAGAGATAGAGAGGGATAGAGAGAGATAGAGAGGGATATAGAGAGATAGAGAGAGATAGAGAGGGATAGAGAGAGATGGAGAGAGATAGAGAGAGATAGAGAAGGATAGCAGCGATGTAGAGAACCTGTCCGCATGAATGGTTGAACGGTTGCCTACATTAGGGAGTGGTCCACCATGCCTGTCACTCACTCACTCACTCACACACAAACACACACACACACACACACGCACACACACACACACACACACACACTCACTCACACACACTTGTGTCAGGTTACCTACATCCTTGATCTCAGCCAAGTGCACGAGCCTCCCTTGTTTTCCACCCAGGCTGGTGTTTCCAGAGCGACCGGGATGACATCATCCACACAGAGGAGCGCTCTGTTAATGCTGCTCGCCCTCCCCTTCCAAGGTCACGGCAGGCGACGGACCCAGCTCTCTGTTGTCTGACGTCAAAATCAACACCTCTTCATCAGCATGCACAGGAAATAATACTGGCTTGTACAGTGTGTGCCTGCCACAGTACAACAGTATATGGTTGTAGAGTAGGGCAACAGGATCAGTGTAGTATTCGTAGAGTATTAATAATCATTGAATCATTGAATCCATAACACCCACTGTTAACATGCCCACTGACGTCAGACAAGCAGAGTCGCTGCCCATCTTTAGCCGCAGGCTCAAAACTCACCTCTTCAAGAAGTACTACCAGGATCCTCCCTCTTAAGCACCTATTATATTTTTATTATGCTACTCTTACACTTTGGCTTTAGCACTAGATTATGCTCTTAGACACTTGTTTTAGAAAGGAGATGCACTTGTGAGTTCTGGTGAGTAGTAGTACACTGACTTCCTACGTTAAATGCAATTATTGTAAGTCGCTTTGGATAAAAGCATCTGCTAAATGACTGTGTTGTAATGTAATAACATTGCCTGATTCTTCTCGCTGAGTGCTGTACTGTACGTCATGTCCATCACAGTCTGCTACTTCACCCAATGATCAATAATGATGGTGGTCAGTGGACCTGGATTTAGATCAATTAGATCCAGTCTTATTCCTCTATCAGAGATGCTCGTATCCGAACAGACAGGGTGGATGCAGGCGGCCGTCGGCCGTGCCAGACGCTCCTGTCAGACTCTACTGGGCAGACTGGGAGAGGGAGGCTGGCTAACATTCAGTATATTTGAGTGGGCACCAGTGGGCTCCCATTCCTTCTCCATTTCTCCATCCAGGCTGTGTGTGTGTGTGTGTCTGTGTGTGTGTGCGTGTGCCTGTGTGTGGATCTCAGTTACCTCGATGTTCAGTGCTGCTGGTGTGTGTTACACACCATTGGCTGCCTCACACAACATGTGCCAGCTTAACTCTGTGACAGCCTGGAGACTCTGCAGGAGGAGGAGCTAGCTGGGGGTCACACCAGGTCACCTCCTAGTATAACCTCCTCCTTGGTCTAGAGACCCTATTGTGGGTAGGGGATTAGACAGACAGACAGACAGACAGACAGACAGACAGACAGACAGACAGACAGACAGACAGACAGACAGACAGACAGACAGACAGATAGATAGATAGATAGATAGATAGATAGATAGATAGATAGATAGATAGATAGATAGATAGATAGATAGATAGATAGATAGATAGATAGATAGATAGATAGATAGATGCATGTACATACATACATCCAGTTAGACTAGAGAGGTGCAAAACCTCCTGTCAGCCTCTCACTGGCTGCGTTCCCTGTCTGTCATTGTTCTGGCCCGCCCCTGTTCAGGACAGTAAATGGCATGTGTGTGTGTGTGTGTGTGTAATGATGATGAGAGGAGTGATAGTGATGGCTGTGTTCATCATGGGCCAGCCTTCTGGTCTCAGGATCCTGTCACAGGCCAGTGAGCTCACAGCACTGATACTGGGCCACTGGGACCGCTGCTGTGGCCCAGAGAGAGAGAGAGAGAGAGAGAGAGAGTCACATACACACACACAAACACGTACACACACACGCGACAAACACAAAAACACACAAGCTTTATATTCTTATCCATTGCTTTTAGCGCTATCATTTTGTTTACGTAAAAGAGACATACAATAATAAATCCTGGCAGTGGCCATATAATGTGCTAGCTAGCAATCTTCTCTATAATGATAGATAGATAGATAGATAGATAGATAGATAGATAGATAGATAGATAGATAGATAGATAGATAGATAGATAGATAGATAGATAGATAGATAGATAGATAGATAGATAGATAGATAGATAGATAGATAGATAGATAGATAGATAGATAGATAGATAGATAGATAGATAGATAGATAGATAGACAGACAGACAGACAGATAGATAGATAGATAGATAGATAGATAGATAGATAGATAGATAGATAGATAGATAGATAGATAGATAGATAGATAGATAGATAGATAGATAGATAGATAGATAGATAGATAGATGGATGGATGGATGGATGGATGGATACATGCATGCATGCATGCATGCATACATACATACATACATACATACATACATACATACATACATACATACATACATACATACATACATACATACATACATACATACATACATACATAGAACATAGCATAGTGCAGAATGCACAATGGGCCCACGGGCACTTTCTTTGGACTACTGTACTTATTTTAAGACAGAAGGTGTGTGTGTTTGTGTGTGTTGGGGGTGGGATTAGCACACACTGGCAAGGTGACCTGGCATTTCTCTGCACATCAATGTGGGCCAACTGGTTTTCTGGTTCCCAGAACATAGGGAATAGGCTCAGAATAGAATCATTACTACTGAAGATTCAGAACATAGACACCATCACTAAACCAAACAAACAGTCATATGACTCTGGGAGAATGGGTCCTCCGGCCTGCCGTAGATGTTGAAGAACAAATACAACACTCAATTTCCTGGTAGGAAGACATTAAAACAAACACTGTGGTGGTTCATCATGTAAACAGTTCTATCTAACTGTCTCCTGTAAAAACACCATCGTACAGGCCCTGATTGATCAGCTGTACGACCCCAGAGAGAGAGAGAGAGAGAGAGAGAGAGAGAGAGAGAGAGAGACAGAGAGAGACAGAGAGAGAGAGAGAGAGAGAGAGAGAGGAGTAATGTCGTGATATGAACCCTCCGGTTAGTTTCCAGATTCCCAGCAGTATTTTAAGTGCCTGAATCCGGGTGGACCTGTAACGTGAACATTTAATTTCCTCCACAGAGATGGAGCCTAACCCTGAGAAAACACCCCATAATCAACTCCAGTCTGACGGAGGAGGAGGAGGAGGAGGAGGAGGAGGAGGAGGAGGAGGAGGAGGAGGAGGAGAGCTCCAAGCACAGACACAGAGGACTGGCTTGAGAGAAAGAGAGAGAGACAAAGAGACAGAGAGGCAGAGAGAAAGAGACAGAGAGAGAAAGAGAGAGAGAGATACAGAGACAGACAGAGAGAGAGACAGAGAAAGACAGGGACAGACAGAGAGAGAGACAGAGAGGTCTCCAGAGTCCTTGCTGGGTCTGTGGTCACTCCCAGGTCTATATTTATGTTTTGTGAGGAGAGCTGTGACTGGGCTGACCCAGCAGCAGTGGTCAGACAGGGAGCAGCCTGACGAACACTCAGTCCTGCTCCGAGCCCTCACACGCTCTGCTCACCACCACCACATCTCCACAACGCTATTTACATCCCGCTGCGTTATACAAAGACAGACAGACAGACAGACAGACAGACAGACAGACAGACAGACAGACAGACAGACAGACAGACAGACAGACAGACAGACAGACAGACAGACAGACAGACAGACAGACAGACAGTCAGGCAGACAGACAGACAGACAGACAGACAGACAGACAGACAGACAGACGGTAGGTCCTCTCCAGGACACGGAGGGGTCAGGGGTCAGTGTCAGTGCTAAACATAGTGTGACTGAGGGCACCACCATACCTTGATAGACTAGTGTATTGGTATGACATCAAACACCAAACAATATAGATGTGTGTGTGTGTGTGTGTGTGTGTGTGTGTGTGTGTGTGTGTGTGTGTGTGTGTGTGTGTGTGTGTGTGTGTGTGTGTGTGCAGGCCCGTAGCCAGGGGGGGATCGGGGGATCGAACGAACCCCCCCTCACGACCAAAGGTCTAGAATTCAGGACGAAAGGTCCAGAAAAGAATAAAAACTATCTGTCAACCCCCCCCCCCCACCCCCCCTCCAACAAGTCGCCCAACAATCAAAAACAGCCAGCGTGTGTGTACTGTATTGTATTGTTCCTTTATATACAATGCATATGCAATATTATCATAATGGAACCAAGTCCCATTTTTGGTTTGTCTGTGAGATTGTCTGAGAGAGAGAGAGAGAGAGAGAGAGAGAGAGAGAGAGAGAGTGTGTGTGCACCCTGGCAGAGTATTGATCAGAGGGTCAGAGACAGAGACAGACAGGCGCGTCTGGACACTAATTGAATAACGAGCAGCCGCTCTGCTTGTATCTCTGCCTCTCATGTCACCATGAGGACACACCAGAGCGGCCTTGAGACAGCAGAGTGCTCTGACGAGGATTTATGGAGGTGTCTCCTCCTTAATTGACCATCGTACTGTTAGTGACTCTAAGGTCCACAGATCCACAGACTATGCTGGTGATCAGAAAAAACACTGTCCAGTCAACAAGAACGTTCAATTATGCTCCATGGCAACCAGTTTGATTTAATCATAAAGACGTACATCATTCCATAAATGATTGAGGGTTGCTTGGCACAAATCTGCACTAATTGTCTAATATGCCTTCATGGGATACAGCGGTCTGTGTGTGTGTGTGTGTGTGTGTGTGTGTGTGTGTGTGTGTGCGTGCGTGTTTTATATGAGCTCAGCCAAGCTTTATGAACGCTGTATTTGTGCCTGTCTCAGCTAGCCAATCCCAGTCTGCCGGTCAGCTGCTCACACTGGCTTTTAAACACGATCAGTCGCCATGACAACCGGCTCTTCCCGCCGAGGCTTGCATCAGGATCATGAGCCCTATTGGTTGCGATGCTGCAATGATGTCATACACAGAGACACGCACGCACACACACACACACGCACAGAAATAGACACATACACACACACACGGAGGGAAATATGTCAATGCAATGATGTCACACACAGATACACACACACACACACATGGAGGGATAGATGGAGATGAACATTAACTGTAGGGTCTATCGGATATGACGATGGGCTCTCTCCATCTGGAGCAGTCACAGGCTTACACAACAGAAACACTGTGAAGTCACAGCGCCCCTAGTGTTGTGGCTGGCTCTCTGAGGGCGGAGCGCTCTTCATCCTGGTGGATTCATACCCTCTGAGATCAGCGACACCCTAGAACTTCACATATGACGTGATCCAGCCGGTCATCTCTTCTGCTCACACAAACAGCATGGCCTTCTGCATCGCACTCCGTGTCCTTGGCCAGAATTTTAATTGCATTCTTGACCACTGCCAACTTGTCCTCGCTCTCTCACCCCCATCTCTCTCCTCCTCCTCTCTCCCTCTCTCTCCCCCTCTCTCTCTCTGTCTCACCCCCCCCTCTCTCCCTCTCTCTCCCTCTCTCTCCCCCTCTCTCTCTCTGTCTCACCCCCCCCCTCTCTCCCTCTCTCTCCCCCTCTCTCTCTGTCTCACCCCCCCCCCCCTCTCTCTCTCTTATATAAGCCTGCTCTGTCATTCCCTGCCCCCAGCCCATGTTAACATGTGCCTAGCTCTGAACAGAGAAACGGTCAGTCTTTCATTTAAGCTCCACAGAGACAAAACAACACAGATCCCTGCGCCAGTCACACAATGACCTTGGACCACACCAGAGAGGACCGGCCGCCCGCTCCGGAACGACCACACCAACGCATATTTAGAGACCGGCGGGGCTGTGATATCCTCTCAACAACAAAGAGCCTTTAAAGGAGTAGTGAAGGGAAAATGCATGTTTAGCCCTGTTTTAAGGTTACTTATGATCATATACAATGGTTCAGATCAAAACGTTGACAAAACTAGCACTTTTGAGAACGTCTGATAATTGCTCTACCACCGTTTTGGTCATACAATGGATGTGGGTGGGCTGTTAAACTCCCGATTTCAAAGACAAGAAACTCACCGAGGTGTTAGTTGGCGTTCTGACATATCATTTGCCATAAAGTAAGATTCTAGTTTATCTGTAACTTCCGCAAACTAGGTAGCCTAGCAACATAAACAATAACAATATCTACCGTAAGTAGTTCTGCTTCCTGAATCCTCTCTGCGGATTGATCTACACATCTACAACGGTCGCTTCAATACAAGTCAATGGATTTCATAAAATGATCAATAAAACCCTACAGGATTCATACTTTGCGGCGAATTTGATGTCAGAACACCAACAGACTCTAATTACACCCTCGGTGAGCTTCTTGACTTTGAAATCGAGAGTTTAACTAACAAGAGTTTAGTTTTTGAAAGATTTTTCAAGGTGCCCACCCACATCCATTGTATGACCAAAACGGTGGTAGAGCAATTATCAAACTTTCTCAAAAGTGCTAGTTTTGTCAACATTTTGATCTGAACCATTGTATATGATCATAAGTAACCTTAAAACAGGGCTAAACATGCATTTTCCCTTCACTACTCCTTTAATATAACAGCATCAAAGAGAAAGGATGTTTAGCTTGGAAAATGTCCTTGAAATCCATCCAGACATTAGCCCGCATTGCTAACCCACATAACGTTCATGCGGTCGATGTTTCGGCTGAACACATACGGAGTGTTGACTTAGTCGTCCGGTAGCACGCTGAGCTCATGGTTTAGTTATGCGGAGGTGGAATCTGATATGCGGCGGCCATGACACTCAGGTTCAACGGGGAGTGACACTCGGAGCCCAAGGACAGTAACCATACACTGTTTTCGACACACATGCAAACACACGCGCGCACACACACAAGCACACACGCACAAAATACACAAACAAACCCATTCAGGTTTTGTCTGTTCGCTCCAATGAAGCAGTGAATCACAAGCACGTGCTCGGCAGATGAAATGGCACCCTGGCTGGAGCGCTCCTCTGTAGGGCCTCTCCACAGACACCCGACGCCCCTTCCATCCGGCTGGCCAGGGAGCGGAGAGCCTGACCCAGGCTGGGGTCTGTCCCTCATGCCATCTGTCCCCCTCCAGGGCGTAGGGTTAGGGTCACCTCCCTCCGGCCCTGTCGGCTGCCCTCAGGATCCAGGTCACTGGTCAGCTGCTTGTTAGACACCCTGTCCGAGAGACTCCACAATTCTACACTGTCTGGAGGCCTCCTGGGACAGGGAGGTGTGTGTGTGTGTGTGTGTGTGTGTGTGTGTGTGTGTGTGTGTGTGTGTGGGTGTGCATGTGTGTGTGTGTGTGCGTATATGTGTGTGTGTGTGCGTGTGTGTTTATTTGCATCCCCATAAGCTCCCATGCAGCAGCTTCTCTTTCTGGGGTTCCCAGCAGAAACATGACTCAGTACAGAACAATCAGGAGGTTGCATAAGTTGCATGATGAAGATGAAAAAAACTCATATTAGGCATATTATGCATGGGATCCCACAATAATCCCCCTGCCCCCCCCTCCTCACTCACACACACACACACACACACTCCCTACAGTGTCACTGTCCCACTAGACAAAATCTCAGCCCCTCCGTGCTGATGGAGAACACACACACACACACACAAACATGATCTACTGCAGCTGTTCAAATATTGTGACATGTGATCTCAGCTCAGCACAAAGAGATCTTTTAAAACATCATGTGAGACAAAGGCAGAGAAAGAGCAGAGAGAGAGCAGAGAGAGAACAGAGAGAGAGAGAACAGAGAGAGAGAGAGCGGTCAGTCATCTCATCCCCCCCCCCTCCCCACACCTCTGGACCAATGTGAGGCATTGTGTTGACTAGTTACCACACATACTGCGATGCAGCCTCACACACACACACACACACACACACACACACACACACACACACACACGGACTGAGCCCTCTCACTGTGTCTCCCGGGCTCCAGTGAAACAAACCGGACTATCTCTGAATCAGTAGGATTATACACATAAGCTAAGCCCAGTGTTGAATACGTATTACATCCACAGTCGGTTTTGAAACATAGCAACAGATGGTAGAGTCAGTAAGTGGATTCCCTATCGACAGAACAGAATAGAACCTGCCTCAGAACTGGACGGAGCTGTTTTTGTGTGCCACCCGGTGCCCTGGACCATGTTGAGGAGATACATGAGAAGATAGGCTAGCTCTGGGGCAAGGGGTCTTTATGTGAAGATAGGCTAGCTCTGGGGCAACAGGGGTTTTTATGCCTGTCAGTGTGTATATCAATCTATCTCCACCTCATCTCGCTGTTAGGAAGGAAGGAGTGTCTCTCACAGCTCTCAAAACACCTCAGGATTCAACCAATCAGCAGGGCGGTACCTGTGTTCTCAAATAATTATGGCCAAGTGAGCAGCAAGTGTGAAACTGCCATTGAAAATGCCTGTGAAAATGTGAAATTGTGAAAATGCCTCTCTCTACCTCCCTCTCTTTCTCTCTCTCCCTCTTTCTTGCTTTCTCTCTCTCCCTCTCTTTCTCTCTCCCTTTCTCTACCTCCCTCTCTCTCTTTCTCCCTTTCTCTCCCTCTTTCTCTCTCCAGATCAGAGTGTAGGTGAACAACAGCTTCATGTCAGATCAACTGACATCACTGCCTAGTTGGATGAGCGGAACAGGAAGATGGTTGAGGCGTGTCCGTGTCCACGCGCGTGAGAGAGCTCTGCAAGCAGACGAGCCCCACAGTGAGCACGATAACCGTTCCAAAAAAACGGTTCTAACAGTAGAGCTGGAAGCAGATTGGCTGCAGCGTGTAGTAAGTCCGTTACAGTGATGCAAAGAGATGATTTAACAGTCCAGATATGCAGCTAATCCTCGGTGATGGTATGACTTCACAGCAGAGAGAGGCCTTGTAAGTCATCTCTGTTTCTCCTCACCTGTCCCTGACATTCCCCAGACGCCTGTCCTCCCCCAGAGGACTTTGATGTGAGAACCTCCTACTCACACTGGGCTCAGGGAGGTATTATAGTGGCTCGTACCATCAGGGGGATGGGCTGTGCAATATGGTCACATGTTTCGGCTATGAACCACAGAGTGACCCCCTCATCATCCATCCACATCCATATGTCCGTTTGCCATATGCAGTGAATACAGCTTATCGTCCAGGTCGCTGGACGCAATGTTGCCCCAGCCAAGATTTTCACCATAAGTTGGAGCTTGGCTGGACTGCTTCAGCAGAATACCCACTAACACACCTGTCTCTGCTGAGCTCTTGTAGGACTGTTAGAACCCGAGTTCTCACTAAAACCCCCTTCTTTCATTCGTAGTGTCATTGTCTATGGTTCCATCAGTACACAACTATGGGCCGATATGTCTGCGCCAGAACCGGGTTATGAGGGGCAGCGCAGACAGAACACTGCTCCACAGGCAAAGCCAACACAGACCACAGCTCCGCAGACGGGCCAGGATCCAGCAGGCCCTGAGAACAGAACCAACACTGAGGCCTGTTTGAATAGCTGCCTGCTGAGCTGGTAACCCTCAGCCTGTTACAGCCTCAGGAAAACAGACAGGAGATTGTTTTTTTGTGCATGGCTGTAAGCAAGCGCACCATAGATAGCATTTGTCGGGTTGTTCCCTCCGTCCCGTTGTTGACCTGCATTTCTATGTTGTATGTTACATGTATGTTGTATGTTATGTTCCTATGCGGAAGGTCAGGGGTTCAAGCCCCGGTGGGGAAGATTTTGTGAAACAATACCCACACCCTCTGCTAGCCTGTTGGTTTATTCCTACGTTTACTTTCGACCTTTCCATCCCTCTCCCTCCCTCCTTTCACTCTCCTTTCCCTTTTTTTGGGAAGTACAGGAGAGATTCCATAGGAACAAAAACACTATGATGTCGCACACTTTCAAGTTCCTCAGTAGTGTAGTGGATCATGCGTCTGACTACCATGTGGGAGATCAGGGGTTCAAGCCTCGGTGGGAAAGATTTTATTTTTAAGGAAATGTACAGTCTGTTTTGCTGATTAATTAACTGTGTCAAACTGATTGCAGAAACTGGGTGACCAATTACAAGTCCCATTGATGTACTGGACTTGTGCTTACTATTATGTTTCTCTGTGTATGCAACTGTGTTTTGTTTTCTGCTCCTCCTGTTCTCGGTCCCACTCCCAGATTCCTGAGTGAATCCAGTTATAATTAATATAATTCAAAGCATTTTAATAAATATGAGCATTGTGATTTGTCATTTGGGTTTTTCACTGGATGTTATAGAAGTTATGTAAAAATGTGGTTACCTGGTGGTACTATGTCAGTTATTGAATTTATGTGCAGTAATAAAAAATAAAAAATAAAATGAAATACTCATGTTTTGAAATTATACCTACAGTATGGGTGTCTCAGGAATTACCCATTATATATTAGGCTATACTTTGCATGTATTTACCAGGTAAATGTTTAGTAATTGGGGGACTATGAAAGGAAGGGTTACCCCCAAAAAATTCAAAGTTAATTTAGCAATAGAAATCCATAAGCCGAGGGTCAATGGGCCTAGGATATAGACAATAAACTACCGGTGGAATGGTGGTGGAGCAATAGCGGGAGCATTTCAGACTACTAGCGGACCGCTGTCCCTGACGCTAATAATCCGCCAGAGGTCTGCTTGCCATTCATTGTGCAAAGATCCAGCGGTTTCGGCCGGAGGTCCACCAACTCGTCCATCGGGGACCTGCTGTAGGTCCGCTAGCCTTGTGTTATCTGGGTTTATCCCTTACCTTTGTCCAGACACTTTTATCTTTGGATAAAAGCGTCTGCTAAATGACTGTAATGTAATGTAATGTAAAACAGAAGTTGGACCAATTGCAGCAAAATAGCTAACGTTACAGGAATCATCAGTGTGACTGCTTTAGCCACTGACTGCTATCATTAATGTTATGGAAGCTGCTGCTAGTTGTTGTGAGCCCATGAGCTAACTGGCTATCCCACTCTTATTGTCCAGGCGACAAGACCTATCTTAATTTATCAGACATTATTTCATGTCATTATAATTCACAGCTATTTCAGTGGCATGACTAGCTTCCGTCCTACCAGTCCTGAACAGAAACAAGCCAGCCACGCACATAAGCCAGGCTGGACCTGGCCTGGTTTAGTTAGCGTTTTCTCTGGTATCAGCAGACGCTGACGTTTTATGAGCCCAGAGAATCTCTGAATGTGTGTGTGCGTGCGGGCGTGCGTATGTGTGTGTGAATCGTGTTTGGCTCGCAGCAGTGAACATGACATCAATGTGGATGTGTGAGCTCATAGCTTTGTTCTCTCTGTTCTCTCCCTCTGTTTACCCCGCTGTGCTCCAGGCAGTTCAGCCCTGGGAGAACCATACCTCAGAGGGGCTCCATGAAGGTCTCACTATTGCATATAAGTGTACAAAGGAGGCCCTCTTAACCTGTACATAACTAAAGCCATACCGGAGGACACGTTAAAGGAGTAGTTCAAGCGGAAGTTTACACATGTATGTGCTGCGACTAAATAGTTCTATGCTAAATATTTAAAAGAGCCTTTCCAGATGAACTAGAATCTTACTTTATGGCGAATTATATGTCAGAACGCCAACTAACACCTCGGTGAGTTTCTTGTCTTTGAAATTGAGAGTTTAACATGTCTTTTGAATGATTTTTCACGGTGCCCACCCACATCCATTGTATGACCAAAACGGTGGTAGAGCAATTATCAACTTTTTGATCTGAACCATTGTATATGATCATAAGTAACCTTAAAACAGGGCTAAACATGATTTTCCCTTTACTACTCCTTTAAGGTAATTATATCATGTTTTTCTCTAAGTTGGAAGTCTAAATGAAGAAAGGTCATCCTAGACAGAGCATGTCTGATAGACAGATGGGGGGGGGGGGGTGCAGCTTCAAGCCTGCTTCCGTGGGTGTGTGTGTGTGTGTGTGTGTGTGTGTGTGTGTGTGTGTGTGTGTGTGTGTGTGTGTGTGTGTGTGTGTGTGTGTGTGTGTGTGTGTCTGTGTATGCATGTGTGCGTGTGTGAGAAAGAGAGAGTGGTATGTTTTAGCAAGCCCGTCTTAACATACCTGTAGGCACTGTCCTGTCAGCAGCTGTGCTCTGAGTGAGGTTAGATAATTACATAATTCACACTGTGTGGGTGCATGTGTGTGTGTGTGTGTGAGAGAGAGAGAGAGAGAGAGAGAGAGAGAGAGAGGGAGGGAGAGGGAGAGGGAGAGAGAGAGAAGAGAGAGAGAGCATCTACAGTTACCTCCTGTCTTTCAGCTGCTTGAGTGCTCAGCAGGAATCTCTCCATCCAGACCTGCTGTAATCCTGCTAACACAGCCAGGGAGCTGACCCTGCAAGGTCTCCCCACTGAGAGCCCTTTTCCACCAAAAGAACTCTGGTTCGTGAACCGGTTCGTTTCAAAATCCCTGGAACCTTGGTTCTGTCCAGAGAACGAGCCCGCGTTTCGACCAGTTTTGAGCCGAACCGTTGTACGCCAGCCCACGCCCATGACGTCGTCACGGTTCGCACTGAAAAACCTACTATTTTGTGGTGCCGGTTCGGAACCAGCTGTCTCATTTATTTTTAGTGGAAATGCTCGGAACCATTCAAAATTAGGTTCGCGAACCGGCACCGAACCGGATCCCTCTTGGTGGAAAAGGCCTATGAGAGCACTCCATCCCTGGGCCTGCCTGCCACGGTTAGCATGCTAAGACACCGCACTTCACTCTACCACGGTACAATACGCGCTCGACTTCACAGCGGGCTCAGTGCTCAGCTTAACTCTTAAGCCCAAAGCACACAAGACACGACAAGTTCTGAATGAGCATGGAACGTGAAAGTGAAAAAAATGTGAATCCCTTTGTTTTGTACCAGGCAAAGCACACTGAGCACATCTGCGGTTAGACACTAAGTCAGACAGGAACCCAAATACAGAAGAGCATATTCCAGGCGAACGTGGCTTCACATGCAGTGCCTTGTGCTTTGGACCAGAGGATCTTCTGGGGAGGTTGATGCATCATTGTAATACTGTGGTTGATAGTAAAGGACCCCAGCAGCCAGAGTGAGGAACTTAGTTAGTTGAGCATCTTTTGGAGGAACCTCAAAATAAAGTGTCTCCTTAAAGGACCATGTTAGGTCCTTCACTCTCCCTGTCAGTGCTGTGTAACTGACTCTGTCAGTGCTGTGTAACTGACTGTCAGTGCTGTGTAGCTGACTCTGTCAGTGCTGTGTAGCTGACTCTGTCAGTGCTGTGTAGCTGACTCTGTCAGTGCTGTGTAACTGACTGTCAGTGCTGTGTAGCTGACTCTGTCAGTGCTGCGTTGACACCCCATCTGTCAGACACATGATCTTGGTGGGATTTTAGGGACAGCAAAGATAACAGCTGCATGGTGATCTAGGATCAGACCAGTCTGTATGTGTGTGTGCATGCGTGTGTGTGTGCATGTATGTGTGTGTGTGCCAGACACCATCTTTCACTTCTACACCCTCGTTATGTGTGTCTTTCTGACCCAGCTCCAACCTCCTCTGCATGTCTATTTATATTTGACTTGACCATCCCCCCAATGTAGTAGCATCAGGTTTTACACATGCTCTCACACACACACACAGTTAGCTGCCAAACACATACTCTGCCAGTGTTGACAATCCCAAACGCTCCCAGAATCTCCAGGACAGCACTGCAGAGGCCAAGCTGAACTGGGTAAGCTCACTTGGCGGTGTAAATACCCCCCCCCCCCCCCTCCCGCACCATAACACTGCCACTGTCGCTCTTTCGGTGGCGTAGCTGGCTAAAGCTTGTCTGCTACAGCTCTAATGTTCACGAGAGGCGGCTACGTGTGTCAGTAAGTCAGAAGGTCCCAAGATCGGACCCAGCGAGGGCCAAATGAGGGTTGAAGCAGAACTGACGAACCACACAGCTCACATCTGCTAGGCCAACACTGTTGCCTTGTGAATCAGAGGCATGGTTATATTCAGGTTAGACTCGACCGACAACCGTGACGAATATTATAAAGCAGTGAATGGAAGCCATGTTAACCTGAATCCTAGCCCTTCCTTGTTCTGGGGACCAGCACAGTTGACGGTGGCAGTGTGGGCATTGAGCAGCTGAGAGCAGGGGGAGTGTGTGGAGTCAGGAGGGGAGGGGGCAGCTGCTGGACTAACAGACAGCTCAGATGAATGACAGCCATTGACCTCCTCTTCAACATCACATGAGCTCTGTGCTACCCTCCCACACAGCCCAGACACACAATATCACACTCTGTACACCAGCGGACAGGGAGAGGGAGAGAGGGAGGGAGAGAGGGAGGGAAGGAAGGAGAGAGGGGGAGAGAGAGGGAGAGATAGGGAGAGAAAGTGGGGGAGAGAGTGAGAGTAGAGAGCGAAAGAGGGACAGAGAGTGAGATGGAGAGATTAGAGAGAAAGGAGAGAGAGGGGAGGGAGAAAGAAAGAGAGAGGAGAGAGTAAAGAAAAGGGAGAGAGAGGATTAGTTCTATCTTTCTCTACCCTGCCATACCCTTCACTTTGCCCTTCCCTCCTGCTTGCCTTTATACCTCCAGTCCGTCCATCTGTCTGTCTGTCTGTCTGTCTGTCTGTCTGTCTGTCTGTCTGTCTGTCTGTCTGTCTGTCTGTCTGTCTGTCTGTCTGTCTGTCTGTCTGTCTGTCTGTCAGTCAGTCAGTCAGTCAGTCAGTCAGTCAGACTGACAACAACCATCTGTTCTGACAACACTCTGTGCTGCAGGTCCATGCTTTGGCTCCATCTACACCTCCATCTTTCTTTCTCTCCCCTTCCATCTGCCTCCATCTACGTCTCTTCTCCCCTCTGTCACCACTGGTGTGTGTGTGTGTAGGCGTGTGTGTGTAGGCGTGTGTGTGTGGGGGGGGTGGGTCACTGCCAATCAAGCAGCTCCTTTCATAACTACTCAACCCACTGAAAATGTCAGCCAGAAAAATCTGGAAAATGATCCAATTACTGCGTAGGGGGTCAGGGGAAGCAGGTGTGTGTGTGTGTGTGTGTGTGTGTGTGTGTGTGTGTGTGGCGGTGGAGATCTCTCAGTTTCATTGGAATTAGAGGCAGATCCGGCTAGGAGAAAGAGGAGCAGATGAGAGGGGCCGGGGGGCCGTCTTGCTGGACCTCCTGATTGACGGCGTGCTGCTGGTTCCACGGGGCTCAGAGGGGCAGAGGACTTCCTGGTGCAGGGCTGTGAGTGACCTCTGGGCAGCCAATCACGCCTCACACAGAGACCCCAGAGACGGCTGATCCCAGATCAGTTTAACCACTTTAGGTCATAGTGAATGACGTGACCAGACCTGATCATAGAGTGACAATCCTACTCTGAGATGCTTCAGTTCAACTGGACTCAGTTCAGGACAGAAGTACTGGGTGGACAGGAGGACAGGAGTACTGGGTGGACAGGAGTACTGGGTGGACAGGAGGACAGGAGTACTGGGTGGACAGGAGTACTGGGTGGACAGCAGGACAGGAGTACTGGGTGGACAGGAGGACAGGAGTACTGGGTGGACAGGAGTACTGGGTGGACAGGAGGACAGGAGTACTGGGTGGACAGGTGGACAGGAGTACTGGGTGGACAGGAGTACTGGGTGGACAGCAGGACAGGAGTACTGGGTGGACAGGTGGACAGGAGTACTGGGTGGACAGGAGGACAGGAGTACTGGGTGGACAGGTGGACAGGAGTACTGGGTGGACAGGAGTACTGGGTGGACAGGAAGACAGGAGGACAGGAGTACTGGGTGGACAGGAAGACAGGAGGACAGGAGTACTGGGTGGACAGGAGTACTGGGTGGACAGGAGGACAGGAGTACTGGGTGGACAGGAGTACTGGGTGGACAGGTGGACAGGAGTACTGGGTGGACAGGAGTACTGGGTGGACAGGAAGACAGGAGGACAGGAGTACTGGGTGGACAGGAGGACAGGAGGACAGGAGTACTGGGTGGACAGGAGGACAGGAGTACTGGGTGGACAGGAGGACAGGAGTACTGGGTGGACAGGAGTACTGGGTGGACAGGAGTACTGGGTGGACAGGTGGACAGGAGTACTGGGTGGACAGGAGGACAGGAGTACTGGGTGGACAGGAAGACAGGAGGACAGGAGTACTGGGTGGACAGGAGGACAGGAGTGTGTACTGCAGTGGACTGAGATGACTGCTGCTGCAGTGTATCTGTCAGCAATCCTGCCTCCCTCCCTTCCTCCTTCTCTCCCTCTCTCCCTCCCTCCCTCCCTCAATCTCTCTTTCCCTCTCCCTCCCTCTCTCTCCCTCCCTCCCTCCCTCTCTCTCTCCCTCTCTCTCCTGCTCTCATTGATTCATAAGCAGCAACACCAACAGCAGTCTTGAACTACAGTATGAGTGCAGCAGCACAGGGATGTTAGACAACAGAAGACACACACACACATATGCTGACACACACACACACACACTGAGACACATGCACATTCAGTGTACACACACACACACACACTGAGAAGCACGCACATTCAGTATACACACACACATACACACACTGAGACGCACACACACACACATACACATACTGAGATGCATGCACATTCAGTACACACACACACACACTGAGACGCACGCACATTCAGTACACACACACACACACACATATGCTGACACACACACACACACTGAGACACATGCACATTCAGTGTACACACACACACACACACTGAGACGCACGCACATTCAGTACACACACACACACACACTGAGACGCACGCACATTCAGTACACACACACACATGCACACAGAGACGCACGCACATTCAGTACACACACACACACACACACACACACACACCACTCAGGCTAGTAAACACAGAGGGAGTGCCCTACATCATCACAGCACTGCTGCTTCATTGCTGCCATAGACATCTAACAGTAAACAACAACATAATCCCCCAACTGTCATCATCATCATCATCAGCCTAACTGTACTGCCTGTCTTCATACCACAATGACACAAGTGTTTCACAAGTGTTTGGCACACACTGGAACAACGCACTGTGGGCTATATGACACCCATATGTTTGAACACACAAGTCTTATTACGAAAGCAGGCATGCACACAAACACACACACATACTCACACACACCACCGGCACACTCACACACACACTATACATGCCTTAGTAACGGAAGGATGGTGTACAGTACCAAGTCCTTCCTGTCCATTCCGCGCATATTCATGTCGTGACTCAGAGCACAGCAGTACGCAGCCCCCCATCACACACTCAGCATGCTACAGCCCCCCCCCCCCACCACCACCACCACGCCATCACACACTCAGCCTGCTACAGCCCCCCCCCCCACCACGCCATCACACACTCAGCCTGCTACAGCCCCCCCCCCCCCCACCACACCATCACACACTCAGCCTGCTACAGCCCCCCCACCACACCATCACACACTCAGCCTGCTACAGCCCCCCCCCCCCCACCACGCCATCACACACTCAGCCTGCTACAGCCCCCCCCCCCCCCCCCCCCACCACGCCATCACCATCGCGCCGTCGCGGCAAGCTGAGAGGAATCAGACCTGCTTACCGTACCCGGCTGGACTCTGCGCAGTGCCAAGTGAAAACACAGCTATCTCCTTTCCTTTTTGTGTCTCTTTGTGTTTTGAACGGGGAGGGAGAAGGGAGAATGCCAGAAGCCGTCACCACACTCCGCTCCTCCTCCTCTCCTCCTGTCCGCCTGCAGAGGGAGAGAGCGGCAGCAGACTGAGAGAGACCTGCAGTGCTGGAACACTGTCAGTATGCTGATGCCTCTGCTAGTGCTCTCTCTCCCTCGCTCCCTTCCTCCCTCCCTCCCTCTCCGCCTTCAAGGTCAGTAGAGAGATCCGCCTTGCTGTGGCTGGCTCCGCCCTCTGTGCTCACACTAGCTCTAGCCCCCCCCTCCTTCTATCCCCATCCTATACACTTCTTCACCCCCCCCCCATGTAGTAATTACCACCATGAGCCAGATTAACCCCTGGGTGGGTCTATGTTGCGTCACAGGGTCGTGCGGGGTCGGGCTGTAGGCTGCCAGACAGGATTACTGCGGGAGTCCAGGCCCCCCGCAGACCACGAGGGCCGCTGCTACCGCCTCCCGCAGACCGCTGACATCATCTTATAGCCGGACCTGTTTTCCTGACATCCCTGGGACAAGCCTTGGGCTACAGTCATGATGTAGCACCACATATGAGGATTCAGCACTAGGGGGACATTTTTATGAAAAAGGTTTACTAATCAACCTCCGACTAGCCTACTAACAGGTGACTTTTATATGAGACTATTAACAAAGAATGTATGTGTGTGAAGTGATATCCAGATCTATGGTTACACTCTAGATTATAGATGGGGAACAATTCAATCTACAGTCCACAGTAGAATCCACAGATGAGTACTGCATTGCACTAACGGCATTAGGGCCTTAACGAGCTTAGCATATCATCTGCAGGATCAGAGAAAGATCCAACGCTACTGAGAGAGAGAGAGAGAGAGAGAGAGAGAGAGAGAGAGAGAGCGAGCTATGGCCTCATCCCAAAGAAAGACTTTGGGGTGAGGCCAGGGGTAAGGCCAAGATGTACAGGACAGTGTGTGTGTGTGTGTGTGTGTGTGTGTGTGTGTGTGTGTGTGTGTGTGTGTGTGTGTGTGTGTGTGTGAGTGTCTGAGTGCGTGGGTGAGTGTGTTTGTGTGTGTTTGAGTGGTTAATACTACCTGTGCTGAGCTGTCCTGCCAGTCAGAAGGTCTGCGCAGCTCTTATCTACATACATCTACAGTACATCAGCTCAGTAGCTCTCTGCTCCCTGAGGGGATTAGAGGGGAAACGATCTGACAGGAGTCTCCCTGATGTTCTGTCAGGTTCACTCCCCACCCAGGAAGCAGCTGCTGCTCCCCAGCGACAGCGAGGACTACAGAACGCTCCATGTTATCGATCTACTTCACGGATATATTTGTCCTGAACCCACAGACAGCTGAGTCATGATTCAAATCCAAAGGTCCGCACAACAGCTGCTCCACCAAGTTTTATCGTGCTAAAACAACATTTTGATCTTGGGTCTTCGTCAGGTCGACGAGCTCTGGTCGAAACGCTGTTTTAGCACGGTAAAACTTGCACTAGCTATTGTGCGGACTTTTCGATTTTAAACTAGCCTAATCATTTTTTGTCATGCACCAGCACTAAACGGATGTGCATAACTTTCTCGCGAACCTGCTGGGTCATGATTACCCACAATGCACCTGGAGGTCCTCAGGGTTGCCATTCTGATTAGAGCGTACCTGGGCTTAAAGGCTATGGTTATGGTGATGTACTGTACACATTCACATACCTTCATAATACAATGTCTTGACCAGATTCCCTTTCCTTCTACAGCATGAACATTCAGAGAGGAACATTGAGTACATATTCACCTGTGGTAAACACACACACACACACGCACATCTGTCCTGATAAAAAAGATGACATCACCAGCAGAAAAGGAGTGGTCTCTGATTTGAGGGCAAGTCAAGGGGAAAATGACATGTCACAGTGTCTTGTAATATGGCGCCACCCTTTGGTTGTTTCTGGTACTACAGTTTCTCTGACAGAAAACAGGAGTCCCAATGAAAAGGCCGACGTTTTGACAGTTGTAAGGAGCATGTATATAGTTTAGATACAGCACTAATGATTCCAGACACAAACAATATTTCATATTTGCAACATTTTTGGAAGAGCATGCGCAACACAAAATGGAAATGAAACAAGCATAACAAGCATTTAACAATAATTAAAGCATGCTAATTGTTAACCACATATCAGGTTGGGCCAGCCAACACTTAAACTCAAACAAAGAAAGCTTTTAAAAAAAGCTTAAACAAAAAAACAACAAGACAACAGTCAAAAATGGATAAACACAAAACCACATGGATGATGCAGTGACGTTACTGTACCAGCAGGGGGTGGCATACAGTGTGAGTTCTATAAATCTCTGGACCAACAAAGAACACCAAAGAACCAGGAGAAGGCCTGTATAAAAAGGCCAAATAACTGTTTTAAGACACAGATGGAGCCTCATCCCCGACACATATCATGGATAATAATCTCCATTGAAAGGACTTCTTCTTAGCTTAATATGTGTCCATCTTTGACTGTACTAACTGATCCCTTCAACTAGTCCACTAGTTAGTGGACACTACCCTGAAGCACAGAACCAGCAGTGACCCACACCTGTAGATGGCTGCCAGATCACAGAGCATGGGTGAGTTGAGAATGGCCTGTCCTTAAGGCCCATGGTAGGCATCAGGAGTAGGGCTGGGTATCGAGTCGAATTTCAAGAATCGATTCGATTCCGATTCACAAGGTTCAGAATCGATTATCACGATTCGATTCGATTCAATTCAATATCGATTCAGTTAGTGTTACTAAAACCTTTTTTTTTAGCTGTAACCTTAATTACATGACTGCCAAGTTATGCAACACATCAATACTAAGGCTGGGTATCGATACTGATTTCCAAAAATGAATGAATGAATGAATCATTGAATGAATTAATGAACTATTCATTCGTTCATTTATTCATTCATTCATTAAATAAAAGATCAATTTTGGGATTCATGAATCGATTCTGAATCATTGATTCAGAATCGATTAATCGATTTTTTGAACCCAGCTCTAATCAGGAGGCCTCATTAGAAGTGTTTCTTGTCCAGCAGCTAGTGCAGGTCAGTCCCTTATCGACCCCCCACCCCTGCGGTCAAGTTGTTAAAGTTATCTGTCTCCACGGTTACACTGATACTTGAAAACCTCGTCCATCAAAGGTAGGCCGATCAATAAATGTGTTTTCCAGACCCTGTATTCCAAAATCAATATTTTTCTCTTTTATTTTCAATTAAATAAAATATCACTTCAGTCCCCAAAAGCACCAGAATACATCGGGAGTTCCTGTCAATAAAAGTTATATTAACAAAATGTTTAAAAAATAACACACACACAGAAGGATCAGACACACAGGGAATTTAAAAAGTAGGCAAGGTTGTTCAAGAATAAATTCAAAAGCACATACTGTACCAATATTGAAGTTGACAGTAAACTGAATAGAAGTACAGTACATATATACCACAGTCTCCTCTCCTCACCAAAAAAACAAAACACTGTACCAGCAAACGGATATCTGAATACTGCATTAAGAAGGGAGTAATACTGAACCTCATGCTGCTACTGCACTGCTGAAGACATGAGCGGATGTGGTCAGGTGTACCGCAATCTTGTGTCTTTGTACAGGTAAGCCTCGAACCCCGGAACATTCCACACGGGAGGGCTGGGGCCAAACTCCCAGAGGTCAGAGGGTCATATCCAGGCTTTGCAGGCGGGACTGCTGTAGTCAGCTACGTTTCTCCGTGTCTAACGTCTCTATCCGTTTGATGTGACCCCTGGTCTAAGTTGTCCAGCAGACAGATTTGGACAGGGGAGCTCAAGTCTTTCACGACACCGAGGCGTACCGTGGGTGATGGCAGCAGACAGGAAGCTGAGTGGTAGATGGCTGTGAGGAGGAGGACGGTGCTGATGGGAGACAGCTCTTCAGATCTTCATCTCAACTAACAAGCTGACCTCGCCTCTAAACCGAACCTTCACTGACCCCCATTATGGGGTCTCAGGCTGTATCACGGACCCTGTTACGGTTGTTTCAATACCTGCATGGTCGATAAGTAAGGTAACATAATAACGGACATGTTTACAGTACTTTTACTGTTACATGTTTACAAAACAGAGAATTTGAAACAAATATTTGTAGTATTAAAACCTGCAGTCATTGGTGTCCTACTGCAGAAATGTCCATGAAGGCAGCATGAAAAATACAATCCAGTACACCACATTGCTCATAACGTTGTCCATAGACTGCTGATAAAAAAAACAAAACAAGAGAGACTGAAAGAAAATAATAACACCTCAAATAAGAAAACCAACTCTTCCAGGATCCGTGGGGGGCAAGGGTTCGACAGGAGCGACTCGTCATCTCTCCTTCCACGGCCTCTCTCTCTCCAGTGTACTAGGACTGGTCCAGTACTGTCCAGCACACTGTGACTGTCCTCTGTGCAGTAGGACTGCCTGTCCGGGTTCCGGCAGGGCGTCCTAGGGGGACTAGGTCAGTCCCAGAGCCATGAGGCCGGCGTAGACGCGGACACTGCTGTCAGTGGTCAGACCTGCTGTCAGAGTGGTCAGACCTGCTGTCAGGGTGGTCAGACCTGCTGTCAGAGTGGTCAGACCTGCTGTCAGAGTGGTCAGACCTGCTGTCAGGGTGGTCAGACCTGCTGTCAGAGTGGTCAGACCTGCTGTCAGAGTGGTCAGACCTGCTGTCAGGGTGGTCAGACCTGCTGTCAGAGTGGTCAGACTGCTGCCTATAAGGCCGCTGTAAGACTGATGCCGGTCAGGCTGCCTGATAGCTGTGACCGGCTGTTAGTGTTGCAGTCTCCTGGGTTCAGCCTGGCACTCCCGCAGGTAGACGGTCTGGTTCTCTCCTGGGTTCCGCCAGCCTGTCCCTCTCCTGTTCCGCTCTCTCACTCCCTCTCTCTCTATCTCTCTCTCTCAGGGAGGTGGGGGGGGGGGGGTTGGGGTCGATGGGGGCAGCCTCAGCTGTGGTAGCTGGACACGGCCGCTTGCTTCTGCGAGAGCCGCAGCAGTTCCTCCCTGATGGCTTTGATCAGGGAGGCGGAGGAGTGGTTGGGGGGAGGGGACTGCTCCTGGACAGAGGAGGAGGGGTAGCCCAGGCCGTGGGCGTCCAGGTGGGCGGGGGGGGCGGAGGGTCCTGACCTGGGTGTCTGGAACAGAGAGCATGGTGGGTAGTCAGGGTAGCCCAGCAGCTGAGGAGGGCGCGGGCGGCAGCAGCAGGAGGAGAGAGAGAGAAAGAAGAGAAGAGAAACGCTGAATGAGAGAGGGAGGGAGAAAAGGAGGAAACGACAGCTTTGGAAATGGGAGGTTTACGGGACAGAGCCGGCCCGGTCAAACTCACCACGTCTCTGGAGGGCGCCAGCCTGGAGAAGTCCTCGTCGGCGTAGGGGCTCCAAGCCGTCCCCCCGTTCTGCCCTGGGGGGGGCCTGCCCCCGCTCGCGTACCCGTTCATACGGCTGGGCAGTCCCACCTGTGTCAGGTGATGCAGCTGGACACCTACAAACACACACACACACACACACGCGTCTAAATGCACTCTACTTGCTTCACTGTACCCCACACAGCCCTGTCCATTCATATTAGTGCGACTGCGAGTTGAATAATTCACTGGGAAGACGCATCTCTCTGGCTGCCAGCTGCCCACAGGGAGGTAAGGTGAGCGCTTGGCGTCGAGGTGAAACACGCCTCCCGCCTGCCTGCCCTCGGACCCTGGCAGCCCTCGCGCTCTGGCACCTCATCCCCAGACGGAGCGCGCTGATGCTTAGCTCTTAGCTCCTACTGGTCTTCAGCTCATCTGATCCCACTTATCTAGCTCTCTGAGATCCTGGCGGGAGGTGACTCAGACTAGCGCTTACCCAGCTGGTGGTGTGTGTGTGTGAGAGAGAGAGAGAGAGAGAGAGAGAGAGAGAGAGAGAGAGAGAGATGGAGAGGGTCAGCCAGAGAAAGATGGAGAGGGACAAAGAGAGAGATGGAGAGGGACAGAGAGAGAGAGAGAGAGAGAGGGACAGAGAGAGAGAGGGACAGAGAGAGAGAGAGGGACAGAGAGAGAGAGAGAGAGAGATGGGCAGAGAGAGAGAGAGAGAGAGAGAGAGGGACAGAGAGAGAGAGAGAGACAGAGAGGGACAGAGAGAGAGAGAGAGAGGGAGAGAGAGAGATGGAGAGGGACAGAGAGAGAGAGAGATGGACAGAGAGAGAGAGAGAGAGAGGGACAGAGAGAGAGAGAGAGAGAGAGAGAGAGAGAGAGGGACAGAGAGAGAGAGAGCGGGGGACAGAGAGACAGAGAGAGAGAGAGAGAGGGACAGAGAGAGAGAGAGAGACAGAGAGAGAGAGAGAGAGGGACAGAGAGAGAGGGAGAGATGGAGAGGGACAGAGAGAGAGAGAGAGAGAGAGAGGGACAGAGAGAGAGAGAGAGAGAGGTGGACAGAGAGAGAGAGAGGGACAGAGAGAGAGAGAGAGAGAGAGAGAGAGAGAGAGAGAGGAACAGACAGAGAGAGAGAGAGAAAGAGAGAGAGAGAGAGAGGAACAGACAGAGAGAGAGAGAGAGAGATGGAGAGGGACAGAGAGAGAGAGAGATGGACACAGAGAGAGATGGAGAGGGACAGAGAGAGAGAGAGAGAGAGAGAGAGAGATGGAGAGGGACAGAGAGAGAGAGAGATGGACACAGAGAGAGATGGAGAGGGACAGAGAGAGAGAGAGAGAGAGAGAGAGAGAGAGGAACAGACAGAGAGAGAGAGAGAGAGAAAGAGAGAGAGAGAGGAACAGACAGAGAGAGAGAGAGAGATGGACACAGAGAGAGATGGAGAGGGACAGAGAGAGAGAGAGATGGACAGAGAGAGAGAGAGGAACAGAGAGAGAGAGAGAGAGAGAGAGAGAGAGAGAGAGAGAGAGAGAGAGAGGAACAGAGAGAGGGACAGAGAGAGAGAGGGACAGAGAGAGAGAGAGAGAGAGAGAGAGAGAGAGATGGACAGAGAGAGAGACAGAGAGAGAGAGAGCATACCTGTGGAGCCCCCTACTGGTCGAGGTCTGGCGGAGGAGGGCAGGTCGTCAGGGTGCAGTCCCCTGCTGGGGTACAGGCTGTCTGGATGCAGCACGTCCTCGGGGCCTGCTGCGTCACCCGGGGGGAGGTAGCCAGACCCCAAGCCCTGCCTGGTAACACACACACATACTGTATATACTGTACTATACATCAATATTGCTTCAGTCTACCCGGCAGCAGCCTCTCTGTTACGAGCCTGTTGGGAGACCATGGCCCAGAGCTGATCCATTAAACTCATCAAATAAAGATGCTACTCTAGCAATCATTCATGAGAGCATGCTGTGATCTCTGCATGGCTGCCTATGTTGACAAGAGACAAGAGGGCAGGAGTCTGGGGCTACACACACAGTAGGAGCTGATCTATATACAATAAGATGAGCAGAAGCCATGGAGAGACATTGATGGGGGTACAGTCAAGCAGCAGGAGAGACTTCGGGAGAGACACTCACCTCTGTAACAGGACTGACGGAGGGGATAACCCCAACTCTGCATACCTCTGGAGAGAACACACACACACACACACACACACACACACACACACACACACACACACACACACACACACACACATTGTCAGGACTAGCGCAAAACACAGCATCAGGTCTAAGCCGAGGAATCTAGACTGCAGGGTCAGTCTGGACCTTGTATAGTATAATTAACACTAGGACACTAAAACAACAACTACAACAATAATAATAATAATATAATAATAATCAACAGTACACCACACAGTAACCCTGGTCAGAAGGTTAAGCACGTCCACTAGGAGCTATGGCGGGGTCTGTGAGCGCTGTCTCCATGCTGATAACCGTACGTTATAGATGTACGAGCCTTCACACAAAGCCCTGGCGTTTCTCTGAATGTGAAACAGCTGGAGGGCTTGTCTGCTCCCGTTCTGAACCGACCGTCCAGAGCGCGTTAAACCTCTGAACCTGAACACGCACGGCAAAATGGCTTTTATAGGCCCGCGTTGGAACCCTGCTCTGAGGTAAACACTGTTGTCTCTGGCCTTTATTCAAGACATGCGCAGAAAATCACTAAGACCTCTTTACTCGTGTAAAAAATAAATACAAGAATCAACTTATATTATCGGTCTGGTTTAAAGCAAATGCCCTATGCTGTTGTACCTCAGAATCAGCGTGATAAGTTGACGGATTTCTTTCATTTAAAGCAAAGAAGACACTGCATAGTACTGCACCGACCAAGCCGTCGGCCTCCACAGGCAGTGTGCTTCAGAAAACTCTTTGATGCACAAATAGCATTAATGTTTCATATTGCTGCTGACGTCAAAAACAAGTTCTCCTCACACCATCAGTGTGCTTCTCTCTCTCACTGTCTGATCTTATACACTATGCAGGAGCGCGGATGAGATATACAAACACAACAGATTCATCACACCCGCCTGCGCCACCATCATGACTGAACCCTGGGACAACGACAGTCCGCTGATCATGACTGAACCCTGGGACAACGACAGTCCGCTGATCATGACTGAACCCTGGGACAACGACAGTCCGCTGATCATGACTGAACCCTGGGACAACGACAGTCCGCTGATCATGACTGAACCCTGGGACAACGACAGTGCGCTGATCATGACTGAACCCTGGGACAACGACAGTCCGCTGATCATGACTGAACCCTGGGACAACGACAGTCCGCTGATCATGACTGAACCCTGGGACAACGACAGTGCGCTGATCATGACTGAACCCTGGGACAACGACAGTCCGCTGATCATGACTGAACCCTGGGACAACGACAGTGCGCTGATCATGACTGAACCCTGGGACAACGACAGTCCGCTGATCATGACTGAACCCTGGGACAACGACAGTGCGCTGATCATGACTGATCCCTGGGACAACGACAGTGCGCTGATCATGACTGAACCCTGGGACAACGACAGTCCGCTGATCATGACTGAACCCTGGGACAACGACAGTGCGCTGATCATGACTGAACCCTGGGACAACGACAGTCCGCTGATCATGACTGAACCCTGGGACAACGACAGTGCGCTGATCATGACTGATCCCTGGGACAACGACAGTGCGCTGATCATGACTGAACCCTGGGACAACGACAGTCCGCTGATCTATTCCTGCTCTACTTCCAGCTTGGTCAGAGTCGAGTTTTTTCACCTCACATGTTAAACGGTACTGTAAGAGATGTGGTGTAGATGACATGTTGTGCCTCGTGGCGAATCACCAGACCAAAGCAGCCTGTGTGTGTAAGTGTGTGTGTGTGTGTGTGTGTGCGTGTGTGTGTTCAGTCAGTCAGTGGGTTTGTAGTAGGAGTGACAGATGGAGACTTCCTTATCTGATTAGTATCTTAGGGGACCTGATTAAAGCGGAATCTCCTGGTTCCACATTTTGTGTGTGTGTGTGTGTGCGTGTGCATGTGCGTGTATGCGTGCGTGTGTGTGTGTATGCATGCGTGTGTGTTGTGTGTGTGTGTGTGTGTGTGCATGTGAGCACTTATGCGCGTGTGTGTTGTGTGTGTGTGTGTGTGTGGTGTATCAGATAAGATAAGCCTCGAGAGTCTGTTGAAAGGGAGTAGGTGGTGATACTGTCTAATCCCTAGTCTCCTACTGTACTTGTTGCTGTGTGTATCCATTTGAGGAACCTATCCACCGATGCATTAGCTGTGAACTGTGTCCCACCACGAGATAGCAGAGGAAAACTCCAGCTCCCAGGACTCCATTCTGCCTCAGCTCAGGCCTGGATCACACTAGCGCTGAGGTCCATGGCTACGTGTTTCAACGAGGAAAACGATCCGAGATTACACGCAAAATTGCAAACGCATATCACAGCGCTATTAAAGAGCAATTGAAACAGGTGATTTACGGGTTTGAGCTACAGCAATCAAGGGTGTATTTTTCTTGGCTAGTAGCATAGTCTATAATGTCGTGAATTTAAAATGCAGCTGTCGAGCCACCCAACCAACGCCAACAGTAACCAACAAATACATTTCCATCCCCAACAAATACATTCCATCTCCATTTGTGTTTTGTGTCTGGTGCGCATTCCTTGCTTTTAAAATGATCTTTGTTGTGACGAATCCAAAAAGATGGCCTACTTTTATTTCAATCTCTAGTTGTTCAATCTCAATCAGCGCTGCTGTGATAACAATGTTATAGTCTAACTGTTCACCTTTATTTATTTATTTATGTAGGTGCTATTTGGTCGGGAATGCAAACGGAGCTGGTGAGCCTACTCTCGCGTATAGCGCCATATCTCAATAAGGGCTTTTTAACTTAGCTTGCCAGTTACTTTTTTTGAAAGGAAAGTATTATTTGAAGTGTCTACTCTTGTTTGGGTTATGATTTGAAATGTCTACTTTTTTGGGGGGAACCTGTAGGCTAAACATTGAATAGCTACAGTTTAAGTTATATCCCACATTATTATCTGCTTGCTGTTTTTTGCGTGACTCCTGTTCTTATTTCCAAATTTATATTAACTAGTATCGACTAAGATAGGCTACTACTGTATATAACTCAAACTCGTAAATCACCTGTTTGATTGGTTTAATGTGAAGTGAACAGCGTTACAGTGTACTGTAGCCCTATTCCTATTGTTTTTACAAAAGCTTCCGGATCTGTCTATTACACTAGAACACAGCTCAGAATTTCGACCTCCAAAACGTACTGTAGCTCCGGCCGTATCGATCCGCCTCCGGGTGCGAGCTTGGTGTTGGCCGTGGTAGTGTAAATGCTACAGTAGGCGCAAACGTAGGACTTAATTAACTTAATCGGGTCTCAGATTCACAGAAAGCCCTCTTTGGCGTCAAATGCACAGGATCAAACAAGAAAGCAGCTAGTCTGCTGGAAGTGATGGTTAAACCAACAGAGACGGTGCAGTGGAGGCCAAGGGGAGCCAGACGCCCTACTCACCCCAGAGAAAGGGCTGAGGGCTGGGTATGAGGGGGGCCAGGGCCGGGGTCCGCGGGCGGGGGGGCTGGAGCTGGGGGGGTCCATGCTGCCCCCCACCCCGGGGAGGGTGATGCCGGCTGTGCTGCCCTGCGAGGTGGGTGAGACCAGGGCGAAGGCGTCGTCCAGGAGCGAGTGCATCTGCTGACGCGCCTCTTCGATAGAGGGCTGCGGGGGCATGTAGGGGGGCGGGGGAGGGGCGTGCCCCGGGGGCGGGGAGGAGGGGCCTAGGAATACATCATCCGGAGGGGAGGGGCTTCTGGGCTCCGCCTGGTCAGGGTCCGACTGAGACGACAGAGGAGAGGAGAGGAGAGGAGAGGAGAGGAGAGGAGAGGAGAGGAGAGGAGAGGAGAGGAGAGGAGAGGAGAGGAGAGGAGAGGAGAGGAGAGGAGAGGAGAGGACAATGACATGAAAAGACAAGCTAAATTCAGTCAGATATTATTAGATATTATCCTTTATAAAACAGCTCAGTGGCCTTGCGGAGTGTCTGCCCTGAGATTCTCCCATGATGCTCTTAGCCTTTCTTGCTCTGAAAATGTAGTTTGACGTAATGTATTGCTCTATTTATGGCTCCGTGTGCTACTAACCCTGTTCTGCCTCCCCTCTCCCTAGTGCCTCTCTCTCTCCCTCCTATCTTCTAACCAGGTCCAGTGGATGCCCCACTGTCACCAGCAGACCCCCCTGAGTCCGATAGATACCCGTGTCTGCTGCAGATGTCGTAGCAAATTAGTTAACACACACGCACGCACACACAGACATACAACATTCCACTTCCGGCCTTAGGCCTGGGCCCAGTACCCCCTTCCCCTCACCCTAACCCGGGTCCGTATCCTCTTCCTACCCCCACCCTACCCCTGACCCCTGCCTCTACCTGGACCCAGGCACACTCACACACACACTGACATACACCAGTCCTGGGCTCAGATCCCCTTCCCCTCACCCTAACCCGGGTCCGTATCCTTTTCCTACCCCGATCCTAACCCTGACCCTGCCTCTATCTGGGCCCAGGCACATTTATGCACACACAGACATACACCAATGTTTGCCATGTCTCTCCTATGATGTTATTAGCCTCTCTTACTCTGAAAATGTAATTTAATGTTATTTATTGCTCTATAAATGTTCTTAGCCGGTAGACAAACATACTCCAGGAGCTTGCTTGATCGCCTTGTTGAGAGGGGTCAGGGAAGAATTTTTACAGCTCACTTATCTGGCCCCCGGGTGATTACTGTTTTTTTGCTTCCCTCTGGAATATGTAGGGGTGGGATGTCTGCCCACCTCCCTTGTTCTCTGTAAAGCGCATTGTGTTGCCTCTGGGTATGAAATGCGCTATATAAATAAAGCTTTGATTGATTGATTGATTGGGAGGTTGGGGGTTTGATCCCCGGCCGAGTCACACCAAAGACTATAAAATAGTACCCAATGCCTCCCTGCTTGGTACTCAGCATCAAGGGTTGGATTGGGGGTAAGTCCCTGTGACGTACTAGCGTCATGTCCAGGGGGTGGACTTGTACATCAAGCTGCCTCACGCTAAGCAATCAGGAGATAGACTCCTGCCCTATGGGCCACTGGCTACTTACTTACCTACTCTTTATAAAACACTTAATATGTTCCCCTTCATTGCCTGTTTATAGTTTGTTTGTTTGTTTGTTTAAAGTTTGACACAGAACTGTGTTAAATCTGCATCTGGACCAAGACTTAAGAACTATTCCATTAGAACATTTGGGCACTTTGATTTACATTTTGCCTTTGAATGTGTATGCATGTGTGTGTATGTGTGTGCGTGCATGTGTGTGCGCGTGGGTGCGTGTTCACATGTGTGTGTGTGTGTGTGTTCACGTATGTGTGTGTGTGTGTGTGTGTGTGTGCGTGTGTGTGTGTGTGTACTGTACCCACCACATAGGCGACGTTGCTGACCCCGGGGTACTTGCGGTAGGTCCCGTCGCTGTCGTTGGAGATGAGCCGGTCCTTGTCTGCGTCCGTCAGAGCTCCGTTGGGCTGCTGCTTCTTCCTCTGCCTGGGAGAACGCTTCCCACGGCCACTGAGACACACACACACCTCCACCGGTTAGGAACCCATCAGTAGCCAGCAGGGCTGAAAATGAACACCTGCCACCGGCCAAATGCAGGTAAAATGTCCAATTGGCGACTAGATTTCGGAAGGCTATCTGAAAAAAAAAAAACTTGGCCGGTAGATTTTTTCATCTACAGTCCCCTTGGCAGGTGACTCACCGTGAGCCAAAAAGTTAATTTTTACCCCTGGTAGCCAGCAACCATAGCCGGCCTCTTTCTCTGATTGGTGGAACGTTAGCATTGCCCACTCAGAGAGGTACATGACTCACCACCACCCATACAGTAAGAAACACATGTCTTCTCTCTCAGGTACAATCAATTTGACCCCTCCCTCTTACACACACACACACACACACACACTCGCTCCCTACCACCTCCATTCACACACGCCTCCACCCCGCCCTGCCCCGCCCCATGCCACGCCCTGGTGAGCCCCTGACCTCTTCTTGGGCTCGGTGAAGAGCGAGGGCATGTGCATGTCTGGGTCCAGGATCTTGTCGATCTGCTGCTGGGCCTTGTGGTAGAGGCGGTCCTGGTCCTGGTCCCGGTCGGGTCCGTCCACGAGGCCCTCCATGACGGGGAAGTCGTAGTGGCCCTTCCTCTTGGCTCGCAGGCGGATCTTATTGCGATGGTGCTCGATCTCCGACTTGTGCCTCAATGCCACCTGGAACTGCTGGCCGCGCGCGCGCGTGCGTGCGCACACACACACACACACACACACATACCCACACACACACACACACACACACACACACACACACACATTCCCACTTCAGTGAAACACATCTGGCAGAAAGTTCAGGCTGCACTACATTGGCCCAGCAACCCCGATAAGAGGTGTCCCCATGACAACTCTAAAACCATAATCCACGCTCGTACCTCCATGTTCATGTTGTTACTGTCAGGCACTCTGCCATTGGCCACGGGATGCAGGAAGGGCGGGACAGGCATGGGCTGCATTGCGATCAGCTGGATCTTATTGGTCAGCCGCCTATTGGCGTCCGCGGGGCGGGACATCCTGTCGACGTGCTCGAAGATGGAGGCCGAGGAGAGCTGCTGGTCTGGGGGTCCGCTCAGGGGAGGAGGACCTGAGGCAGAGAGACGGAGACCACTGTCAGACCACGGTCAAACCACGGTCAGACCACGGTCAAACCACGGTCAGACCACGGTCAGACCACGGTCAGACCACAGATATAGGGGTTTAACCTGTCTAATGTCACTTTAACCAACAGTAACCTGAGGGAAAGACACACAGGGATCAACAACAACAGATATTACAACAACAACAACAACAACAACATATATTACAACAACAACAACAACACTAAAAAACAACAATACAGCCATAAAACAACAACAAGGGTAAGAACGCTCACTATGTCCAAACAGATAGATAAACCCAGCTAAGGATGACCTACAGTGTGAGAAAAATAGTCAATAAGAGTCCATTTAATTTAGATAGCCCTCAGG
>NC_140251.1:4148333-4205637 GCF_949987555.1 Borostomias antarcticus | reverse complement strand
TCTCTCTCTGAGTAGATTTACAAACAGAGACTTTTAACGTCAGACACGCCGAACCTCCAACGTCGATGAATGACAGGCTGATCATGAAACTCCACTACTTCCTGTGCTCCTTCCTGGTTGCTAAACCTATCAATGAGCCCGCTCAGCTCATATCACTCTGGGATGTTACAAAGGAACTCAAAATCATGAACGTCATGAAATTTAGGTTTTGAACTTCCAATATAGACCCAAATCTCTGCACAGTCTTATATAGCATGTTGTTTATAGGTACAGAGACAGACTGGAGAGCACAGGTCTAGTCTATACCATGTAGTGTGTGTGGATGTGTGTGTGTGTGTGTGTGTGTGTGTGTGTGTGTGTGTGTGTGTGTGTGTGTGTGTGTGTGTGTGTGTGTGTGTGTGTGTGTGTGTGTGAGAGACTCACGTTGTGCCAGGGTCCCCTGCACGCGGTATCCCAGGACGATGGCCGCCCTCTGGACGTCCAGGCTGTTGAGCATGGTGGCGGTGGTGACGGCCGGGAGCCTCTCTCCACTGGGGCCCTCCACAAAGTAGACCATCTCCAGGGGCTGGTCAGGGCCCTCCAGCCTGGACGCACTGACCATCTGTAGGGGAGCGGAGGAACAGCAGTGATTAGAGATATGTAGTGTCATGAACACACACACGCGCGCGCACACATTAGTGTGTGTGAATAGAATACGACTCTACTGTCGTATTATGGAACTTTGCCTTTCCATAGACGAATAAATACAAGCAGCCTTACTAAACACACGGGCTACTGTAGCACACACACACACACACACACACACACACAGACACACACACACACACACATCCAGTCATCAGCTTAGTGATCTCAGCTAATGCTGGCGATTCCGGCCAGGACAAGTCTTACAGTATATGGTCTGAGGCAGAAACACACCTGTGCCCCATGTGTGGTATGTGTGTGTGAAGTGTGTGTGTGTGTGCGTGTGTGTTACATCTATGCTCTCCCAGCAGGATTGAATCCACATCATCCTGCTTGTAGAGTTACTGGAGTGTAAAGATGGCCTTCTGCATGTGAACCTTCTTGCTGACCCCCCCCCCCCCCCCCCCCCCCCTCTCCCGAAATGCTGAATAAAAAGCACCGAAGCCACCTTTAGGGACGCGTTTCCTCTCAAGCCTGTCAAAGGGAAGATAATCACCTGCCTACGATCGCATGAGTAGTGATCGGAATCACGAGTATGAAGAATAAACCTCTGAAGGCAAACTAGGATACGTCCTCTAAAACTGTGTAAAATTAGACTTCTAATCACAGCTACTAGATCACACTCAGGTCCAGCGCAAAGATGATTTTGTATGTGTGTGTTTTTAAGTGGTCTGCGGGTTTCTAGGAAGGAGACAAAGGGGTCATGTGATGAGGGAGACAGGGGGGTCATGTGATGAGGGAGACGGTGAGGTCAGTCTGCTGCCCTGCCTGGTAGCTAGCCACATCCCACCCTCCCAGGCCACGCTGCACACACCAGGCCCTGTCTCTATGGTACCAGAGAGAGAGGGACAGAGAGAGAGAGAGAGAGAGAGAGAGAGAGAGAGACAGAGAGAGAGAGAGAGAGGGAGTGAGGGAGTGAGAGAGAGAGAGACAGAGAGAGAGAGAGAGAGAGAGAGAGAGAGAGAGAGAGAGAGGGAGTGAGAGGGAGAGAGAGAGAGAGAGAGAGAGACAGGGAGAGAGAGAGAGACAGGGAGAGACAGAGAGAGAGAGAGAGAGAGAGAGAGAGAGAGGGAGAGGGAGAGAGACAGAGAGAGAGAGAGGGAGTGAGAGGGAGAGAGAGAGACAGGGAGAGACAGAGAGAGAGAGAGGGAGAGAGAGAGACAGAGAGAGAGAGAGAGGGAGTGAGAGGGAGAGACAGGGAGAGAGAGAGACAGGGAGAGACAGAGAGAGAGAGAGAGAGGGAGAGAGAGAGACAGAGAGAGAGAGAGAGGGAGTGAGAGGGAGAGACAGGGAGAGAGAGAGACAGGGAGAGACAGAGAGAGAGAGAGAGAGGGAGAGAGAGACAGAGAGAGAGAGGGAGACAGAGAAATGAAAAGGATAGAGTTTGAGAGAGAGAGAGAAATGAGAGAGAAATTAGAAGAGAGAGAGGGAGAGACAGGGAGAGAGAGAGGGAGGGTGGAGACGGTGGTTAAGAGAGAACGACAGGCTGTATTAATAACTGATCTGGTATTAGCTCAGTGTCTCAAAGCCACCTTCAAGCAACAGAAGTGGATACAGAGAGAGCGCGCCTGGCTCTGTGAGTGGCTGGTCCTCACACAAATAAGCAACGTTGCCATGGAGACCTGGCCTACCCTATCACTTTGGAGGAGAGAAGAGGAGGAGAGGAGGAGGAGAGGAGGGGACCAAAGCAGGTGTCCAGCGATGGAGGGCCACAGAAGCCTGAGGCTGATTAGTAAAACAGAGGGTTACTCTGGGTGGGAACCACGTCTGGCCTCCTATAATGAGCCTCCCTGTTCAGGAAGGAGCATCGCGGTACAATGAACCCCACTGTGGGGCGAAAGAGTCGTTTACCAGTTTAAGATGCCCGTCTCAAAGAGCCCTCCATTATAACCCTTCCTATATGATAGCGCCATGGCAGAATGAATCCAAACATCAGTAACCCCAAAAATATACATCCAGAATACATAATACATCCATGTCTGTATTTGTATCGGTTTTGTGTAGTTTGTAATTATTTGTAAGTAGAGTACAGAGGGGCCGGCAGTAACATTTCACTGTACATATTTCACTGTATATGTACTATATACATATGATACATACAAATATAAATCTGAATCTGAATCAAACACATACGGTACAGAACAGAAAAAAGGAGGAAACCCTTTTTTTAGGAAAACAACACTGCTGGGAATGCCATACATTTACGTGTTCAGTTAAGTGTTTAGTAGGCAGTGTGCAATACATACAGTACTTGTTGAGTATGTGGTAGGCTAGTATGTTAGTATGCCATGTGGGACACAGCCTACCTGGACACTGTTGTTGCCCACGCTGGTGGCCCTCCGGGCGCGCCTGGCCTCCCCCAGGGCCTCCCCCAGGGCCTCCCCTAGCAGCAGGGCCAGGCCGCGCTCCATCCTGGCCTGGAACCTCCTCTCCCCTTCGCCCTGCTCCGTCACCCCCAGCAGCACTGACACACACACGCACGCGCACACACACGCACGCACACACACACACACACACACACACGCAAGCACGCACGCACAGAGTGGGAGAATTAACACACACAGGACAGGTGAAACAGTGACTTTATACACACACACACACACACACTATGCAGGATGTTGAGGTTGAGGTACCTGTTCTGACCCAGGAGGACCGAAGGAGCTGGGTGGTGTTCAGCTCTGGGTAGTGGAACGCTGTTAGGAGAGAAACTGGCTTTAAAGGAGGTGGACAGTCCGCGTTAAGTGTGTTAGTGTGCGTAAGTGTGCATGTTATTGCACGTGTGTGTGTCTCCACCACTGTGTGTGTCGCAAGAGGGGTCCAACAACGGGGGATGCCCAAAAAGGGGGCTTAACGCCTTGATACCCGTCTGCTGTCAATGGCAGAGACGCTGCTACATGTAGCTTTGACGAAGAATGTGTGAAAAAGAAAGCAGCTATGTCACTGGTCCATGAGCTTGTGACTGTATATTCATTGCACCTTCAGTATTTGTGTCCCTGTATGTTTTTCTCTGTGTGGACATAAATAAATTAAATAAGTTAAATGTGTGTGTGTGTGTGTGTGTGTGTGTGTGTGTGTGTGTGTGTGTGTGTGTGTGTGTGTGTGTGTGTGTGTGACTCACGCTCTGCTATCTGCAGCACGGGGAAGCCCAGGTAGTAGCTGAACTCCACCATGTTGAGGTTCCGGAGGAGGCTGCTGACCTCTGACCCCCGGAGGTAGCCCTGGGCGTCGCGCACGGCAAAGGTGATGTCCACCTGCTCCCTCTGCTGGCGGGGCTGAGAGTGCGGCTGCTGGCCTAGGGTGATGTTCACGATCTGCAACACCCACACAGACACACATGCACACACACACACACACACACACACACAGACACACACATACAAACACACACACATGCACACACAGATAGACACACACACACACACGCACACACAGACACACACACATACAAACACACACACATGCACACACAGATAGACACACACACACGCACACATGCACACACACACACACACACACACACACACACACACACACACACACACACACACAGAAAGCCAGACACAGAGCAGAACAGTCAGAAAGTCAAACTGTTATCATATAAATGTTGTCACATGTACATACAGTATGGTTTCTGCTTTGGTGTGATTTGGTCCTTAAGTCTAAGTCGAAGACTAGTGTCCACGCAACCATCACCCATACATCACCACCTCTGGAAAAGTAGCCTAGTGGCCAACAGGGCAGGAGTCTATGTCCAGATTGCTTAGCGTGAGGCAGCTTGATGTACAAGTACACCCCCTGGACATGACGCTAGTACGTCACAGGGACTCACCCCCAATCCAGTCCTTGATGCTGAGTGCCAAGCAGGGAGGCATCGGGTACCATTTTATAGTCTTTCGTATGACTCGGCCGGGGATCGATCTACAGCAGAGGCAGGCTAGCCTCGCCATCAGGCAGGCCGACTTTTCTAGGACGGCCCCAACCTCGACCACATCTATACCAAGCGGTGCAAGACCAAGGCCAGCAGAATCCTGAGAGACTCCAGTCACCCAAGCAGTGGCCTGTTCTCTCTGCTCAGCTCAGGGAAGAGATACCGTTCAGGGGACTCAGGAAGATTATCTTCCCCCAGGCAATCCGGTACCTAAATGGAACTGACTAAGCACTTTTTCTTCTCAGAGTAACAGCACTTTAAATTTATTTTGAACTGAAATAACCCTCTGACATCATGAATGTATATTGTTTCTGTCTGCTATTGCTTTTGTCTGTTGTCGTGTCAGATTTGTTGCGTGTGTATATCTACTATGGAGCCGACTGTAACATTCTGTTACATTTCACTACGTTGTATTATGTATAAACCCTGAATCTGAAGCTGACAGCGCTCTGCTTACGCGCAGAGCGCAACTTCTCGGTATCTCTGACGCTCTCTGAGGAAGTCCCTGTTTTCCCCAGTTCCAGACTAGAGTGCGTATGTCTCTCAGAACACTCTGGTGTAGCGTAGACGGGGCCCCCAGCGGTGAGACGCGTGAGCTAGCTAAGCGCTAGCAGAGCCAAGGCTCTGGATCAACGGTGCGAACACAGGGAGTAAGTGGGTGCTAATAAATACAAAGCACATCAGAAGCTTGCATATGCTGCCAACAAATAGTGCATGTGTGTGGGTGTTAGGGCTGCACGATTTTGACAAAAGATAATAATTGTGATTATTTGCTCCAAAATGGTAATTGCGATTAATAATTGTGATTAATATTTAATATATAATATTAATATATAATAACCAAAAGGTCATAATAAGGGAGGTCATAATCGCGATTTCGATTAATTCACAATTAATTGTGCAGCCCTAGTGGGCGTGTGTGTGTGTGTGTGTGCGCGCACGTTCTCCCCTCACCTGCACGGTGAAGTTGGTGGACCCCTGGGACCGGCGGCGGACCTCGGCGTAGGCCATGGTCAGGCCTTTCTCCATGCGCTCGCTGAAGTTACACACGCGCACGTCGATGTGGCTGGGCACAAACTGCAGCACTGCACAGAGAGGGCCAGAGCGTCTGAGGGGGGTCGCTGCACATCCAGACATACACTAGAATACGCTACGTATAGGAATCACGTCCCGTGTTTAAATGGGTAGTTTGGTATTTAGCATCAACAGCTCCGATATGCTGAGTATGTTACGGTCCGGACCGTTCGTCTCCCACGTCCGGCCAAAAACATGGTGAATGCATGCAAGTCCAACTTCCGCACGTGGAGAAAACGATCATTAGGGGCTCGGTGTGAGGTCTCACAGGTGAGGTCATCGGCTCTGATTACACCCTGCGACTGTAGGTCTCTATCTTCTTAAGATACTCAACTAACAGAGCAGGCCTATCATTTTTACACTGTGATCTAGGGCTACCATATCGAATGATAATAGTATTTACTTGATTTCTTATGTTTTATTGTGTTTTACAGTATCTTCCATCTTATTTTCCTGTCTTTTTTTATGTGGTCTCGGAGCCAGACTCTCTACAGAGGAGAGAGTCTGGACTTCAGCCGCTTAGAATTTGTAAAAGGAAGTTCTTAAAAAACTCATCACTTCCGGTCCGGACTGTCTACTACTCTCTACAGAATTTTGACGGGATATCCGCCCGTTTTTTCACCAACTTCCTTCATCTAAATTTCTGAGTCTGAATACCAGACGTAGTTGACAGTCTGGGCCGGAAGTCGACTCGTCTGGCTCGCGAGACTAATTTTTATGCGAAGCAATCTACAAGTATTCTACAATGCAAGCCAGCCATGGGCGGAGTTTCATGATCTAGTCGGGATCAGAGGTTGGTTGGACTGACGGGCCCAGCTGCTACTGTGATCTTACCAGAGTGGACCTGGTACTGGTGGTCAGGTGCCGTCCAGTTAGGCGCCAGGGAGAGAAAGCGGCGTCCGGACTGGCCCAGGGCGTTGATGACAGAGATGGCTGTGTAGACCACCGGGCCCGACACCGCCCGGAACACGAGCCTGGGAGGGGGCTCCACTACCTAGTACACACACACACACACACACACAACAACAACAACTTGTGAGACTTATCCTGTATTCCCGTGTGTGTGTGTGCGTGCGTGTGTGTGTGTGCAGTGTGAGTGAGAGAGAGAACAAGAGAGAGAGAAAGCGCAAGAGAGGGAGAGAGCGGAGTGTGTGTGTGTGTGTGTGTGTGTGAGAGAGAAAGAGAGAGAGAGAAAGAGAGAGAGAGAGAGAGAGAGAGAGAGAGAACGAGAGAGAAAGATGTTGTCGTGAGAAATGACTTGTATTTTTCAGATGAGCTAGTAAAGCATGGCCTAGATAAATCTCTTGTTTTACAGTGGTATTTCAGTACAGTAGAGAGGGTTACTGTGTTTTGAGGCCAGTCGTACTCATGTAGACCGTGGAGTCTTGGTGTAACTAACTCTCTAACTCTGCTGGGCTGAGTTTCCCAGAGGCATCGTAGCGCTACGTTCATCGTAAGCTACGGCGTTCATCGTAGCGCTACGATCATTCCTCTGGGAAACTCAGCCCTGGTCTGTTTTAATGAGACGAGATAAGGAGACACAGGAAGTGGGCTGACCTGCTTGGTGCATCCCTACACCACACACACACACACGCATCTAAGCACACACACACACACACACACACACACACACACACTCCAGCTCCTACTTGATTAAAGAATAGGGGTGTAACAATATATCGTGCCACAATATATCGCGATACAGAAACGTCACAATACGTATCTTCAAGGTGAAAACAATATCGTGATATGTTTCTTGTATATCAGGCTACACAACGCTGGTAACAAACATGTCTTTTGTCTCTAGGCCTATCCATGATATTACAACAATTAAGCTCTAAATTCACAATGTGTAGTGGAGTAGAAATGTGGAGAAATGCACTATTGGTGTGAACAGCAGCGCTACTGCAACGCTTCACACCTGCCCTTAGTGTATCGTATCGTATTGTTATCGTCAACCCAATATCGTGTATGGTATCATATCGTGAGATTAGTGTATCGTTACACCCCTATTAAAGAATATCGATAAGCGGAGGTTATGTAACAGCGTCCTACTGTCTTCTCGCTTCTCTTAGCTGTTTAGCTAATTACTCCGTCCACCTCCGTCCACTCATAACAGCTAGGGCTGGGTTTAAAAAAACGATTAATCGATTCTGAATCAAATGATTCAGAATCGATTCATGAATCCCAAAATCGATCTTTTATTTAATGAATGAATGAATAAATGAAGGTATGAATAGTTCATTAATTCATTCAATGATTCATTCATTCATTAATTTTTGGAAATCAGTATCGATACGCAGCCCTAGTATTGATGTGTTGCATAACTTGGCAGTCATGTAATTAAGGTTACAGCTTAAAAAAACAGGTTTTAGTAACACTAACCGAATCGATATTGAATCGAATCGAATCGTGATAATCCATTCCAAACCTTGTTAATCGGGATCGAATCGATTCTTGAAATTTGACTCGATACCCAGCCCTAATAACAGCCCACCTGCAGCTCCAGAGATCTGTTGAACTGGCTCTTCAGAATGTCCCTCATCTGAGACTTAGCATATCCCACCGTGACCCCGGGCGGAAAACCTGTAGTAGTAGTAGAAGAATATTATCGCTATCATCATTATCATCATTGTTAATCATTACCATCTTCTTACTGGTATTTCTTATCTGTTGATATGACACTGGGGTGCTAGCGACACAAAATCAGGACTGTCAAATAAAGAGATTGGAGAGATTACGATTAAAGAATTACAGGTCTCCTCTCATGTGATGTAATGTTATGTCTTACCGACTCTGACGAGGTACGTGGGATTGGTGACGTTGCACAGATACTGCCGAGGGGGCGTGGCCACAGGGGTCGTGGTGGCGGAAGTGGGTGTGGTCAGAGCAGGGCTGGTAGAAGCCTCTGTGTTCATAGTACTAGTAGTAGTAGTGGTGGAACTAGCTATAGTAGTAGTAGTAGTAGTAGTAGTAGTAGTAGCCTCAGTAGTAGGAGTAGGAGAGGTGGTGGTAGCTATGGTGGTCAGGCTGTCTTTGGTCACGACTGTCACATTGCCGTCTGGTGTCGCTGCGTCTGTGGTAGCACCCTGGTCAGCCATGACACCCGTTGCTGGGAGCACAGACGTGGCATTATGGGACGGCTCCGCGGTTACCGAGGAGCTATTATGGGATATGTCCGTAGGGAACGGAGTGAAGGTCAAAGAGGGGGTCAGGACAGGCGCGGAGGTGGGAGAGGAGCTGAGGAGGATCGTCTCGGAGGGGACGAACCACAGGACGTCCGTCAGAGAGGAGGACGCGATGTCATCAGACTGCTGCGTGGCACCGGGCAGGACGGACTCCAGACCTCCAGCGTCCAGACCTTCTGTCGGGGTGGGGGTCAGAGTCACAGGGCTGGACCAATCCCCCTCAGCGGACACCTGGCCACCCCAGAGGGCAGACGAGCGCTCCACAGAGGGGGTGGCGGCCACGGAAGGTTCCAGAAACCCCTCGGAGACGTTCACCAGGTGGGGCGTCCCGTCCACCTCTGAGGGCTCTGCCGTGGTGATGTTGAAGGGCTCCGAGCCCGAGAGGTCACTGGACGCCTCCTCCTCCACCCAGGTGGCGTTGTCTTCTCCTCCTTCCCCTCCTCCATCTCCATAGGACGCCGTCGGCAGGTGGCTGGGGTCCACAGAGAAGGCGCCGGCGGCCATGACACGAGTGGAGCTGATGGGGATGAGGGAGAGGCTCCTGGAGGCGGACAGGTCGCCCCTGTGTTCGGCTGAGCTGGAGTCATCCTGGTCCATCTGGGTGATGTAGAACTCCCGGCTGTTCATATCGGGCAGAAGCACGTCCGTGGGCTCCACGGTGAAGATGTCCGACCAGTTGCCGTCAAGGCTCTCGTCGCTCCCAGGGGCGGGCGTCCGTTCCAGCGCGGGGTGACCAGAGGATGGGGAGGGACGGAGGGAGGGAGTTATGGAGGAGGGATGGATGGAGGTAGGAGGGGTACTTCTGACCCCGGGGCTGTAGGCCACGGTGAGAGCAGGGGAGGTGAAGACGTGATGATGCCTGGAGGAGGGCGACACGCCCGCCCTGGAGGGGAAGGATGTGTCGTAGCTCTCCGTGTCGGAGTCCTCCAGGTCAAACATGTCCGAGGGCAGGCTAGTCACTAGGGAGTAGTCATCCCCCTCGGAGCCCAGGAAGGACATGGTCTCCAGGTAGTCCCCGGACCCCCAGTCCACCTCCATGGTGTCGGTGGGGAAGAAGTCCTCGGGCGGGGCCAGGGTGGGCTCAGAGGAGGAGGAGGAGGCGTAGGGGCTGAGCAGAGGCATGGAGCTGGGGGCCAGTCTCTCCCCAGGCGGCTTCAGGAGCAGGTGGATCCCCTGGGCGGAGTCCTGCTGCGTCGCGGGGTCCCTGCTGGGGCTCAGCTGGGTCGGGTCCAGCAGCTGGCTGGACGGCTCCGCGGGCGGCGCGGGATCCGCTGAGACACGCCCCAGACTCTGAGACAGGCTGGGGTCGGAACCCGGACTCTGAGACAGGCTGGGGTCGGAACCCGGACTCTGAGACGGGATGGGGTCGGAACCCAGACTCTGAGACGGGATGGGGTCAAGCTCGGGCTCACCGACAGGTAATCCGGGGAGGTCCAGAGGACGGACAGGACGTGACGTCGTGATTGTCAGGGTCTGTTCTGATTGGTTTCGCGGGTGGGTGGCTGGGAGCGGTGGTTCGTCTGGAGCGCTCTGGTCAGAGGGTGGGACAGGAAGCTGGGTAGATAAGGAGGTCCCAGCAGATGTGGAGACGCTCTGGGAGGAAGCGGACGCGTTTTTGGGACGTGTGTGTAGAAGCTGTTGATTTGATACCGCTGAAGGGGATACGATGGAGGTAGTAGACCCAGGAGCAGCCGGCTTCACCTCCCTGGACAGCCTAGCGAGGCCTTCGGCCTCGGTGGGCGGAGCCGCGATGGCGGAGGGGGTCCAGTGGGGCGGAGCCTCGCCAGAGGCTTCCCACATGGCGGGACGCAGCGATGGCCCATCTGAGGGAGAAGAAGGAAGAATGACTTAATGCAGAATAGTCCTAAAGATGAGAAGGTCTCAAGAAAAGTACAGTAATTGGACAAATTGGACAGAGCATTCTGGGGATCGTTGAGATGTCTAAAGGATTTATCATTCTCTTGAATTCGGGATGAAAGCAATATGGCAGAACTGGCGGAATATATCATGGCAGAACTGTCAAGCACTTTGGATTTAGTTCCAGCCTCTTCATCACTTCATCAGCGGCGAGACTTTGCTCTGAAACCCATTCTATTAGGCCCCGCCCAGTCCTCCAGGCCCAGTACGCTACTCTGCAACTACCTGAAATGACCATTGATTTGCCAGCATCCAGCCTTAATCAATAACAACCGGATTAATGAGAAGAGTGCTCTCAAGGTATAGGATTACCATTCATCAACCCAGGGCTCCATCTCCGCCAATACTCACCTCTGCAGCAAAGGTTGTGAGGGGATAAACGGACTCTATACTGTGATGGCTCTCTAAATATAGGCTTGGCTATATTACAGGACATGAGTGCGGGCAGTCATATGGGGGTAATCTAATAGCCTAAACTGCAAATGAATCCTTGTGTTATTGATATTGGCATATATGGGAAAGTATAAAAAACACCATGCAGCCCGAGATCTGTGATCACTCTCATCGATATTCAGGCCTACATGTAAGTATTGATAAAGATAATGCAGTACACCATACAACACGACTAGTAAATCGTTAGATCATTCTGGTACTGGACACCCTATGCAACATGACAAGACCCCTGGTACATTGTGTTTGAATCACTACTGTGCCTTGGGCCTAATTGCTAATCTAACTAATACAGCATTTGCCAAAGCGGCTCTAAAATGGAAAAGTCGATTCAGAGCCAGAGAGAGAAGACCTAGCCACAGGCTCTCAGAGGCCATGGGAACGCCATGTGGCTTAGTGGCGGCCTAGCCAGGCTAATCCACACACAGCCGGGAAATGACCCACAGCGCACACTGGGTTATGGTGGGACATACAGTTAACTCCATACATTGTGTGGGTGACAAATCCTGTCTGTTGCTGATTATCACAAACACCACGGAGGGCTCTGGGTCATCGTAGCTTGAGAGTGTGTCCAAGGGCCTACTTACTGAAGCACTCTAAATGACAACAAACAAATAGGCCTACTCTATAAAACGCTCCGGTGCTTAACCTTGGATGGATGAATGTCATTATTTCCTCTCAACAGGCAACTCTGGCTTTTAGACAAAACACTCCCAAACCCACAGGGAAATTCAACCAGGATGAATCGGTAAAAAGGTTTCCTGTTTTATATGAGTAGTAACAGACAATTTGGCTTTGTTGATGCAGTGTTTCTAACGTGAGTGAATAGATTCGCCAGACTGCAGTGCCAACAGGATTTTCTCAGTAACTTGCTCTTGCATAACCTAAGCATCATGCATGATTTAATTGGGAACTTCGGTGATTACCCAAGTCAAAATCTGATGTGTGTGTGTGGGTGGATGGGTGTGTACAACTTCTGAGAAGCCTCTGGAGCCACGTTACTTAAATAATTCACAGAGGGCCTTTAGCGGGCTCAGTTCCAAAGAGCAGTATCAGTTCGCCTAGTTTATATTCCAAAAACATGTTCCATAAATTTTCCATTAGCAACATGAAAAGTCTAAACAGAAGCCTAGCGGTCAAGTTGGATGAGGACTGGGGGGCTGGTTGCAGCTCACCCCCGTCAGAGGAGAGAGCAGAGGGGCCAGAGAGCAGTGTTGAGGTGGCTCCTAACGGTGGGGGGGGCTTACTGAACTTTGACAGGGTTGGCAGGGGAACAGTTCAGTAGCGGCAGTGGAATCTGCGGATGTTTAATAGTCATCAATCCCATAACACATAATCTCTCTCGCTGAGAGGAGTCCAGGCTAAACTAGATGAATTCTATTCATGACTTCATAAGATATGTGTGGACGCCATATGCTTAGCTGGGCGCTGTTCTCCAGGCTAAGCTTGGCTGTCTGCTTGTCTTTGATTCATCCTAGGGAGACGCTCTTGGCCTAAGCAGCAGCAGACCAACACACTCTTCACAGGGAGGACTGACTCAGCCATGAGTCTTGTCGTGATGCGGCTCTTTGTACTCCATTATTCAATTTAATTCAATTCAATAGAACTTTATTTGTCCCGAAGGCAATTCAATTTGACAGCAAAAACAGTGCACATTCACTTACACAGACAGCAGCATATTATGTCGCCATAGTAGAACTGGACATCAAAATAACCACACCAGCAGATGAAGGATATTTTTAGGCGAACCCTTCTACACAGGCCCGCTACAGGAGGAACTACCAGACAGATGTGACCGACCAAACCGGAAAACTGGAAACTTTTAAATGAGATTCAATTCATCAGGTTTTTTTTGGAACCTCATCTTTGCTTGAACTTCATCACGTTCGGCGAGTCCAGAATGAGAAACAGAGAGCAGCTGGTTGCGGCAGAGAGAGAAATGGGCCGAATTACATCCTAGTTCACCTTAATCAGGTCAACGTGTTCTGGTGCCTGGGCCTCCGAGAGACGAACAGGCCAGCTAGCCTCTTCCCACTGGCGTTTCTCTGCTGGGAGCTCCAGTCCAGACTGTAGCCTACACACACCGACCGCCACACACGCTCACAGCCTGCCAAGTGTGTGAACCCACAGCAGGGCAGGGGGCCAGGCAACACGCCTCTCCTCCTCCTCTGGACCAGGAGAGAGAGAGAGAGGGAGAGAGGGAGAGAGAGAGAGAGAGAGAGAGAGAGAGAGAGAGAGAGGGAGAAGGAGAGGGAGGGAGGGAGAGATAGGGGGAGGGGGAAGGGAGAGGGAGAGAGAGAGGGAGGGAGAGAGGGAGAAGGGGAGGGAGGGAGGGAGAGAGAGAGAGATAGGGGGAGGGGGAAGGAAGAGAGAGAGGGAGAGAGAGAGAGGGGCAGAGAGAGAGGGAGAGAGATAGGGGGGAGGGGGAAGGGAGAGAGAGAGAGAAAGAGGGGAGAGCGAGAGAGGCGGGGGGGAGAGAGTGAGAGAGGGAGGGAGAGAGAGATAGGGGGCAGGGGGAAGGGAGAGAGAGATAGGGGGCAGGGGGAAGGGAGAGAGAGAGGGAGAGAGAGAGGGAGAGAGATAGGGGGGAGGGGAAAGGGAGAGAGAGAGAGGGAGAGTGAGAGAACGGCTGTTTGATGGAGGAGAGGAGGAGAGAGGAGTGGGCGGAGGAAGGAAGGAGAAGGATCTGTGATGTCTGATGATCTACAGTCCTCCGTCGTCGTCTGAGCAGCCTCAATATCATACAGTACAGTTACGCATAAGTCTAACTACCATACAGTACAGTTACGCATAAGTCTAACTACCATACAGTACAGTCCAGTATAAGTCTAACTACCATACTGTACAGTTACGCATAAGTCTAACTACCATACTGTACAGTCCAGTATAAGTCTAAATTCTGCAGCAGATGATTCAGCAGCCGCTGGGCCGTGGTGTCCATCTGGGCCGTGGTGTCCATCTGGGCCGTGGTGTCCACTGTCCAGCTGTGTGACGGAGCTCTCTGGAGGTTAATGTAGCTATATTATGGACTATAGGCTCTCTGGACACAGCTGGGCAGAAAGGCTCCTGTGCTATAGCCAGTACATCTGCTGCATTCATTGCAACACAGTGCAAGCAGCACTGTGACTAGCCTAGAAATAACAGTGCCTAGTTTAATACAGACCTTTTCCATTGAGACCTTGTGATTAAAACAACTTCATCATCAATACCGGAGAGAGGTCAGCGTGGAACATTACGGTCTGGGGTCCGACTGGACTCTCGCAGTAGAACGCCGTGACACTAAACTGTCAACTCTCCACAGCTCAGTGTGAGTGTGGAGCAATATTAATTAATTTACCGTCACAATTAGGACTATTAGTCGCGGTCGGACGGCTGACAGCGCGGGGCAGCTGAGTGAGACCAACGCGATTATGGACACACCCGTTTTCCAGGTCAGCGTTTAGAGGACATGTTAGAACCTGGCATGGTGGATGATGATAATCGCCGTTTAATGTGAGAGACGGGGGGGGGGGGAGCCAGAGAGAGACCTCGCTAATGGGAAAATGGCTGGAGGTCACACACACACACACACACACACACACACACACTGTTGACTGGTAGCTAGAGTGGTGGGAAGGCCCCTTCTCAATGTCCAGATACTGACCCTCATTGGACAGACCCACGAGTGGTCGTCTGTGTCTGCTCCTGTCTATGTGTCCATTCACACACAAACAGAACCGCGCTCTGTGCCATGAACAGGCTCCAAACCAGGCCTGGCCGTCGTGACCCTTCAAATGCTGATCTCAATAACTAACGTAGGGCTGGTTTTACTGCTGCAGAACTCATCTCGTGACATAATGACCGTCAGAGCTCCTCTCGGGGGATAATGACCATCAGAGCTCATCTCGTGACATAATGAACGTCAGAGCTCCTCTCGGGACATAATGACTGTCAGAGCTCCTCTCATGATAATGACCGGCGGCTCTCGGGGACGACGGACACCTGGCGTCAGACAGACAGCAGGCAGGCCTGAAGGGAGAAGTCACCGAAGTCGCCGCAGGACAAAGCGCCCAGGGGACGGCGCAGCGCTGCCCACCTGTCCCCAGAAATATGAGCGCGTCACACACTGCTGGGCAGCCACTGTAGGGACCGCTATCAGCTGAACGTGCCTGGGGACCCCGGCTGAGGGACACGTCCAAATACCAGATCACAAATGTCAATGTGATCAGCTGGTAGGATGAAGGACACACTTAAGACACACCTCGCTGCCATGATGACACAGGCGGTTGAGTCAGTCTCTATAGGTACACTTAGATGAGGACATGTCACAACTCACTATACACTGTAATGGAAATGTAGGCTAGGGCTATTTCTTGAAATTCTGTGATGATTATTCAAACAATGAACAACCCAGTCTATCAGTAAATTGTATCTGATGAGTAATTGTGTATTACTAGGCTCTGTAGGAGGACGAGGCCCCCACATGTATCCCCATCTCCCATCACAGAATAATGATGAAATAAGCCACAGTATAATTAGGGCTCTGACAGCATTGCCAAATTAATGAAGAGGGAATTTCATTTATTCATGACATGAAAAATTCCCTACTAATCTAATAAGGTTCTATTTCTGCACGCACAGGAAATTGATATAGTGTTTGCATACATAATGAATAGCTTGCTAGTGGCTACTATGATCTGCGCTGGCCTGCTGTTCTCTTTCATTCTGATAACTTTCTAACCCTTTGAAGATGAGCAAGACAGCGACTGATGGTATGCCACCATGTCCACTACTGGAACAGGTGTTTCTTTGTTGGGTCATTTCCACAGATGTCTCTGGCTGGAGCTCTGAGGTGATCTGGACTCTGGAATGGAGAATGGACCCTGTGATGCTCCACAGCTGTGAAAGTCCCACCATTTTACCTAGATTCGAATACCACCATTCATAAACTGTCACTCTCTGGCACATCAGATCAGGTTCTCAGATGCTGAGCCAAGCAGGCTATCGGGCTGTGGTGCTGTTTATCAGTGGTGATTCATTTGTGTCTTCTTCTCTGGTTTTTAATAGGCTACGTCAGCATCACAGCTGGGCTGTGACAATCATATAAGAACGGATTTCATAGTGATGGGTTTATCACTGACCATGGTGCCCATCACAATGCTTAATACAATGAGCAATGGGAGAGAGGGAGGGAGGGAGAGAGGGAGGGAGGGAGAGAGAGAGAGAGAGAGAGGGAGGGAGAGAGAGAGAGAGAGAGAGAGAGAGAGAGAGAGAGGGAGAGAGAGAGAGAGGGATAAAGAGAGTGATGGGCTAAATATAGCAGTCTGCATCCAGCAGCTTTTGTTCCTAGATGTACGACATTGACAGACGCAGGTTCTATCTGGAATACATTTCAATTTCCATGGGTCCTAGACTAAACCCTTTCAATCTAATAGAGAGATAGACAGAGAGAGAAAGAGAGAGAGAGAGAGAGAGAGAGAGAGAGAGAGAGAGAGAGGGGTGGACAAACAAGAGCCACGCAGACAGTACAGTGATTTAATGAAGGAAACAACAAAAAAACAAGCCTGTCCTCGTTCCCAGAACGGATTTTTGGGATTCTATTTTCAGTGGAATCCAGGAGACTTTGGGCTGAACTGCCACGTTTGATACAGCCATATAAAGAGCATTTGTGCTTGAATAAGACCGATGCAGGAAAAAGACTGTAATCAGTGTCACATTACATTTGACATTACACAATTCGATCTGCTCCTAAAAGGTACTAGCCCCTATACCTAGGCCCTGGATATGTCATAGTGCGTCGATCTCCCCCTCTGACCTCTTCAGACTCAGGAGCTGAAACTACGCTGACGCCATGAGATCAAATCACTACAAATCCTCAAAATGTAATTTGTTCCTCCCATGACTGTTGACGCCAGGGCTGAAACGGAGCTAACCTGATAATATTGGTCTGCCAGTCTGCCTGCAGGGGGAGGTGGGCTACAGCCTCTCATTCAATCACACAACACATCAGAGAGAGAGAGAGAGAGAGAGAGAGAGAGAGAGAGAGAGAGAGAGAGAGAAAAGGGGGGTTAATAGATCTATACACCCTTGCCAGTGAAGTGTTGTCTGGCTGAAGAGACGATCAGCTTTCTGAAAGAGGATAATTTCGGCAGCAGTCCTGTCTTTGTGCGACCCAGAGAAATACGGTGTGTTCTTTTCAGCCTAGTGGAGCTCGTATCACAGAAGCGTCTAGACAAACCCAAATGTTCCAGCACCGCCAGGCTGGTGCTGCTTACAGAACTTCCCTTATTCTCGTATTGGATGAGACAGTATCCCTGGCCAAAAGACAAGCAGTCTGGGTCTGAGTCTGGAGCTGCAGTGATGACAAAACCCACTAAACAAACACACACACACACTCACACACACACACACATACACACATACACTGTCTGCTGGGAAAGCTGAGATACCAATTGCATGCCCCCCAAATGATATCATTTCCTTTGTTTGCCAGACTCCTTATAGCAACAAAGTAATCTAATGGTTGTGTGATTTGAAAGGCGGATGACGGAGAGAAGAAAGGAGGTTTTGGTATTAATCCTAACTACAGCCCCACACATGGTTCTGTTTTGGGTCGAGCCCCTTGCGTGACTGGCTCCCCTCGGTGGCTGCCTACCCTACCCTGAGTGCTATCAAACAATCGAGGTTCGCTCCAACTGGGAGGCTTTTAAGATGGGAAAGATTTGATTGTTTTAATATCAGCTGACATTTGTTAGATCAAGGTCCCTCCCTAAAAGCAAAACTAGTAACTACCCCCCCCCCCCCCCCCCCCAAACACCCACCCAATGAGAGGAGGTGCGTGTTAAGACTATTGCAGTGATATGGAAAGCCAAGCCTACATTCTCCCGTTTGCTCAGTTTAGTAGCAGAATCAAAGTCTTACTAGACAGTATTTGTCTGCATTTAGCTCACTGCTGTCAACAACTTACCAAACAAACCAGTGAGATAAATATACACATTGAATAGAACAGGACAGCTTAGATCCAGTAGACCACATTTCCTAGCGGTCAGAGTTAAAGAGTCCAGCTGCACTCTCGTGGACCGTCCCTGGGTGGAATTGGAGCGGACGCCTGACTGAGCTCATGTCTGCTCTCTATCTAATATTCATACAGTCCTCCTGTCTTACCACCAGGGAATCCATTTAAAGATAAGAGCCATGAGGAGGGAATGGGGGAAGGGAGAGAGGGGGAAAGAGAGAAAGAGAGAGAGAGAGAGAGAGACGGCATAGAGTCAGAGCAAGCAAAATATCACCAGAGAAGAACCAGACTTTCCCATTAACGCAGTGTCGTGTCACTGACTGGAAACCATTCAAGTTCCCACATCCTCCCCTTCTCTCTCTCTCTCTCCGTCTTCTCTTCCACCCCCCCTTCCCCCTCCTCTTCTCTTCCCAGCCCAGATTTTCTTCGAAAGACAGGAAGGCAGAGAGGCCTGTAACCGGAGACGCCCTGAGGACTGGGTCACTCTTCACTCTCCGCCACTCTGCCCAGGACAGCCCAGACTCTGCTCTGCCTCCAGGAAAACACAGGCCAACGTATCCTCCATCAGCGAGGCCGGCCCGACCCGTACGTCTGACCCCGAAAAGGAGCTCCAGCACTAGGCTGGTTTGTGTGCTTTAGTGGAGGTGGACGCTGAGACCCAAAACAACACGGTTTATCCTACAGAACCTGAAAACAGACCCGCCCCGAAAAGCGCCATCTGCTAGTAAATAAATAATCAACGGCAGGTCATTGGCGCGTACCGTGATTGGTACGGCAGCGCAACATGGCCTCAGTGTTGCCTTCTGCCAAACGCTGAACTCTGCCTCTCGCGTTTGTGTTCGTAGGTTTTTCCACAGCCCCCGCCGAAACCGTTACTGAACAGAAATGCTCGACGCCGTGCAAGAACAGGAACAGAATGATGAACGGCGCAATTCACGTCCGTCGTTTTGAATTCAGTTGACGGGCCGAGGTTTGGGTTCCAGCCTTTGTTTTTTGACCTTGCTAACGCTACAGGGCTTCCAGTCCCTCTGCTATCAGACGGCCTCCAGAGGCCTTTCTCATTCTGTTGTCCAGGTTCGATTAGAGCCAAGGAGAGAGTGGTCTTATCTGGCGAGAGCTTTCACTGTGGAATACTCAGACACAGGATACAGAAGTGGCCTGCTCCCTGAGTCACCGATAACAACCTGCACGCTATGTAACCTAATAATAGTCAGGAGTCGACGTGGAAATAGGCTAAGGTGGCCGATACAGCTGAAAACAATGTGTGAAATACAAAATAATGATGCAGTAGTCCACAATGAGGCAGTAGCGATGATCTGTGATAAGCGAGAAAACACAAACACTCATACCTAGGATAGCTACTAGTCAACTGGAATTGTGAAGTGAAATTCACCTACTGTGTGAGTAAGAAGTAGGACAGACAGAACAGGTGGGGAGAGAGAGAGCAGAGCCTGACCACACACCCACATTCACCTCGACCAACCTCTCTATCACTACTGACCCCATGGATAAGATCCTACCCCCGGGGATAAGCAAGCTAGGGTGAGAGAACACAGGGACCACCTGCAAATACTGCTCCATTTGTAAGACTGTATGACATGTTTAAACTCGCATTACACCCGCCCCCCTGGTCCGGGTACAGGACCACCCACACATGAGCCGTCTGAGTTCCTGATTGCCCAGAATCCCTGTCAATCATCTGAGCTACAACAACAATATTTAGGCTAGGAGTGGGTATTTGTGGGACTGAGAAACAGCGGTGGAAAATTGCCTTGTTAAAAATGGGGGTGGGAGGAGGGGGGGGGGGGCAGAAAATCACTAGCAGATGTGAGGTTGGACATAACCTCCACGCTGTGGCACCTTCACCAGCCAGGCGGGCTCTCGGCACAGGTACGTCTGACTGTGTGGAGGAGGAGAGCGGGCTGGAAATGCTGCTAAGTGTTCTTAGCTAGCCTGAGGGGGCTGTGCTTTAGACCTACTGAAAACAACTGCTCTGCTTTGGGGACGGCTGTGTTCCCCACCTACATCTAAAATACAGTACACTGACTCACTCCCGTCTGGGAGAAGAAAAAAAACATTTCACACACAGGCTACTTTCTGAAAGTAAACAGATTTTGACTGTCTACTTTATAGCCTGCTGGTGTTGACCTGGCCTTGACACTGGGCCTAGTTAGCCTTCCCTGTCCTCTCCTTGCTTTGCTAGGGAGTGCATTTCAGCCTCATATTCAGGCTTTGTGTGTGGTGTGTGTGTGTGTGTGTGTGTGTGTGTGTGTGTGTGTGTGTGTGTGTGTGTGTGTGTGTGTGTGTGTGTGTGTGTGTGTGTGTGTGTGGTGTGTGTGTGTGTGTGTTTGGTAGAGTTCTAGTCCTGGCAACAGCATCACCACCCTGTTTGAATTCTGATGGGTTCTGTTCATTGATCCTGTGATGGCTGCCCGCTTTGATACATAATGAATGAGTTCCTTGTCGTCCCTGGCCTGCAGATCCCATTTCACATGGCAACCGATCACACTGGTGACTAGCTGGCCAGCCAAGCAGGGTCACAGACTCACAGAGCAGCATCGACTGTGAGGGCGGGCCAAGAGACGCTCATGATAGCAATTAACCAGCAGCTGCAACTCTATGCAACAACTAGCTAGGCTAAGTGGCTAGTTTATTGACCATCTAGTAGACCATATATATGCAGCCAGGGTCCCTCAAAATAAAGTTTCTACTGAGGTAAAAGAAGAAAGTGACCTGGGGTGACCGGTGCAGTGAGGAGTAGGGCTGGGTATCGAGTCGAGTTTCAAGAATCGATTCGATTCCGATTCACAAGGTTCCGAATCGATTATCACGATTCAATTCGATTCGATTCGATATCGATTCGGTTAGTGTTACTAAAACCTGTTGTTTTTAGCTGTAACCTTAATTACATGACTGCCAAGTTATGCAACACATCAATACTAGGGCTGGGTATCGATATTGATTTCCAAAAATTAATGAATGAATGAATCATTGAATTAATTAATGAACTATTCATACCTTCATTTATTCATTCATTCATTCATTAAATAAAAGATCGATTTTGGGATTCATGAATCGATTCTGAATCATTTGATTCAGAATCGATGAATCGATTTTTTAAACCCAGCCCTAGTGAGGAGTCAGGGTGGCGTGCGTCCATCGCCACTTCATTAAGGCGTAGGCTAATTCAAAGCGCCGCCGCTGCTGAATGTTTCAGTCGGCCGGGAGAGAGAACCCCCTGGATTTGACGTCGTCCCCCAATCAGCGCTCACAACCCTACCCTGCTTCTCCTCGACTCACTCCAGGAACCGATTTAGCTTGTCGCTGTTGCGGCGGCTAGGCTAAGCTACCCAAGGTGGCCGTATAGCCAAGTTAGGTCACTTTCAGCCCAGTATAAGCCACTCAAGTGGAAACCAGCAGTGTGATACTAAAGACATGAAGCTTGTCTAGTCCCAGAGGACCTAGTCTTCACTGGCTCATTAGTTTGTTTTGAGTTAGGGAGAGGAAAGGAGGAGAGCAGAAGACGAGATAAAAGGAGGTGGGGAGAGGAGAGGAGAGGAGAGGAGAGGAGAGGAGAGGAGAGGAGAGGAGAGGAGAGGAGAGGAGAGGAGAGGAGAGGAGAGGAGAGGAGAGGAGAGGAGAGGAGAGGAGAGGAGAGGAGAGGAGAGGAGAGGAGAGGCCAGTGCAGACGTTCTCCCTCAGAAATGAGTCCAAACCAGTGTTGGTGATGTAGTGCTGCTCTTGACATGGTGAAATGGGTGAGAGGGATACACACACATCTTCTCTATGGGACCTTGATTATAAAACAGTCTATCCCACTCCTACTGGCTTCAATCAATCAATCAATCAATCAAAGCTTTATTTGTTTATTTATTTCAAGCAGGAGTGGAGGGGAGATGAAACGGCTCGTCTCTGAACAACCCCACCAGCGATATTGCCAATCCCTTCACACGCACGCACACACACACACACACACACACACACACACACACACACACACACACACACACACACACACAGTCTACATCGTTTGACAGCAAGAGGCAATTTTATAACTACAAAGCAATCCAAGTGAGGCGTTTGTTAGCCCTATCTATTGTCAAATGAGTAACAAAGGGACAATCTTCCCGTAATCACATTGAGCTGCTAGAAAATCGCATGTCGGATGAAATGCTGACCAGAGCAGGGCACGGCGGCGCCCGGCTGTGGATGGCGGTCATCTCTCCAGGGGAGGATGAGCTGGCCTAGCTTTTGTCATCCGTGACCTTTCCATGACCTCACTGTCAGCCTCTCAAGAGGCGCACACGAGCAATCCAAAACGCCAAGGCCTCAAAACAACGATTCTTAGCCTAGTACAGCCAAGTCCTACGTGCCCAAGGAGACACTCGCAGACTCCCAAGTTAGTCCCCAGCACAGCACAGCCCACTCCCCTCTCACGGTCCCACGCCTCTGCAGAGGGAGAGCGCACTACTCACTGGCAGTGACAATCAACACTACAGGCGCAACAGACCTAGCGTTTAGAACAACCGTGCCATTCATTAGCATGGCTGCGAGGGATGCGAGTAGTGAATGGAGGTGTGATTAAAACCGATTGGGGGGAAAAAGAGATTACCTCCTGATTTCCTGAGCCCAGGTATCCCCTAGGCCATGGTATTTAATCCTATTATCGGGGAGTTAGTTTCATTAGTGTTTGACTGGTCTTTCAAACACTCATGCCACAAGTTTGGAGGGGGAGGGGTGGGGTTAGATCAGGATATGATCCACAGAATAAAGACTGAACCATATAAACAGTTCTTAACCGGATGGTCTGGTCCTTTATCTAGGCCTATCTTTTATGACAGGATATTGGTTCAAGTCAACACTCCACTAACGTTAAACACTCAAACACTACAAGACAGCCAGCCCTGGCCTGGGTATCACCTCTTTACTGGGAGGTCCAGAGAGAAACGGACCCTGCAGTGTCCAGTCAAGTGTCCTTCCTTATGCTGCTCACACCCAGGCAAGGATCGGGGCTGTTTCCAAATGTTTGTGAATAATTGCGCACCACCACTACACCCTCCACGAGGTTCTCGGCTCTGTACTGCACTGCTTCCTGTGCGGGAGGGGCAGGGCGTTTGATTCTGAATGTTTTGTTATAGGTTATGCTGTCATGCATATCTGATGCTTACATTAGGGACTGTCCATCTGAGCATGGCCACCAACGCTAAGTTTAAAATGCATTGCCACTCATTAATAAACATACTGTATATTAAGGGTACTTACTGTGTAATTTGTGTTAATTTGTAAACTTTGTAATTTTCGTAACTTGTAAATTAAGTATCAGAGGTAATCTGTATCAAGCATAATCTTGTAGCCGGCAGCAACATTTCACTGTGCCTGTACACGGTACATTACACATGACAATTAAAGGAATCTTGAATCTTAGTCTACTCTGAATCTCTAGTCTGAGTCTACTTTGAATCACTCTAATCTGAGTCTACTCTGAATCTCTCTAGTCTGAGACTACTCTGAATCTCTAGTCTGAGTCTACTCTGAATCTCTAGTCTGAGTCTACTCTAAATCTCTCTAGTCTGAGTCTACTCTAAATCTCTCTAGTCTGAGTCTACTCTGAATCTCTAGTCTGAGTCTTCTTTGAATCACTCTAATCTTAGTCTAGTCTGAATCTCTAATCTGAGTCTACTCTGAAACTTTTGTCTGAGTTTCAAGTCTGAGTCTACTCTGAATATCTACTCTGAGTCTACTCTGAATCTCTAGTCTGTGTCTAGTCTGAATCTCTAGTCTGTGTCTAGTCTGAATCTCTAGTCCGAGTCTACTCTGAATCTCTAGTCCGAGTCCACTCTGAATCTCTAGTCTGAGTTGACTCTGAATCTCTAGTCTGTGTCTAGTCTGAATCTCTAGTCTGTGTCTAGTCTGAATCTCTAGTCTGAGTTGACTCTGAACCTCTAGTCTGAGTCTACACTCTCTGGTCTAGTATTCTACTGGTTGTACTGCTTGGGGCTCTGTGATTCATACTGAGTGTAGCCTAGGCCTTTGCAGAATTGGGGCAAAACAGAAAACAGTTAATTTCAGTGAGTCTGACCAGAATACAAAACGTATCAAGTGTGCCATGCATGGGGCAGCATCCCCAAAGAAGCTTCAGAACTGATTGAGAAATGTATTTGTATTTATTTTTGGTTAGCCTGTAGGACTAACCTACAACTAAGTGATAATTCATTAATTAAACAAAGGCAGATGAGTGGAAATACCATAAGTCTTGGACTGTATTGTGTTAATTCCTCAACAATGTGATAAGTGATGGTTGTGGCCAAATAGGCATCCCCAAAAACTTGAATATTGTGAAAAAGTTCAGTATTTTCCGTAATTTAATTCAGAAAGTGAAACTTTCATGTATTCTAGATCCATTACACAAAGTGAAATATTTCAAGCCTTTTTTGTTTTAATCTTTATGATTGTACAGTTTGTTCAGTATGTTCATTTATACACTCAATACTTGGTCGGGACTCCTTTTGCACAAATGACTGCATCAATGTCAGCCTTGAAATATTTCACTTCATGTGTAATGAATCTATAATATATGATATGTGAATCACTTTTTAAATCAAATTACGGAAAATAATGAACTTTTCCACAATATTCAATTTTTTGAGATGCACCTGTATTTTAACACATGTTAAATAAATTCATTCTTTCACAATACAATAGGTGTGAAGACAATCACTGGCTCACACTTATCTTCTCATTTTATAAGAACTGGATGTTAATTGCTTGGTGATTAACACAAATTGTTTTAGTCTTAAACTATTGCAATGTTGTTTATGTTCAACCAAAATAACCATCCTCCATGAACGAGAGACAGAGAGAGATAAGGATATTTTGCTGGTAAGCTCATCGCTCCTGTATCTTTGTTGCATAATGATGACAAAGGTGCCTTAACAATGGGACTGTGCTCTATCTCTGAATAGCTTGTGTAACAGACATTTAAAGGATAAGGACACTGAATTTCATGTTTAGCCCTATTCCTGGCTTCCCTGGCATGTATCTGACTAGTACAGGTTAAAATATTTCTGTTTTGTGCAGTACAGAGTTCTGTGTCAATAATGTCGGCGCGCGCACCCTGGCTCGTTTTTCGAAACAACAGCTAACTTGTAAACAGTACTACTTTCACCGAACAACCATCTCTTCACGCTGTAAACCTCCGCGAAATTCATCCGAATCCAAATTTCGCGCAGGTTTACAGCGTGAAGGGATGGCTGTTGTATGTTTGGTGAAAGTAGTACTGTTTACAAGTTAGCTGTTGTTTGAAATGCAGAGGCGAAATGACCTATGGTGTTTACAGGACGACTTCAGAGTTTGGTAAGCATAAACCATGTAATTTCTGAACTTGAAATCCACGTATATCATACTTTTTAGAGTTTTTCGAGTGTGCCCATAGCTAGCAACGAGCCAGGGTGCGCGCGCCGACGTTATTGACACAGAACTCTGTACTGCACAAAACAGAAATATTTTAACCTGTACTAATCAGATACATGGCAGGGAACCCAGGAATAGGGCTAAACGTGAAATTCAGTGTACATATCCTTTAAGAATGCAAGTCAGGTTCAGATCAGATAGTTTCCAATAACTTAACAGCATTGATTACAGTGTAGTTACAGTGTACTCACACAAAGTGCACTGCATACAATGTATTATTTTTACAATTAATTCCACAGCATTCCATGCCTGTTGATTTCCTACCTGTTACCTTTTTATGTTTCTGAATTACCTGAGGAAACAAATTACCTTTAAGTTCCTCATTCCTTAGCCCACAGTAGATAGCAGTAGGTTAGTAAATTGAGGGTAGTTAGTAGTTACAGGTTGGTTAATTTGGATTGACCTGACAAACTTGTGATATGACCCAGACCAACAGAATCATTATCCATCTGTGGTGGTGACATCAGCAGGGTCCAAAGTGGAGGATCATGTTTTGTGAGAGAAAAGCGAGGTGTCCACTTACCTGTTGCGACAGGTGTGTCTGCAGTGATCATAGCAACCAGCACGGCCAGCACCAGGACCACAGAACGACAGTTCCTCCAGGTCAGCGGAACCACCACCCAGACCTTAGACAACATTAAATCCTCCATGTCATGGGGGTCAGGGCATTGTATCCACAAAGGAAGAGAGTGTTCGCACAGGCAAAATATAATCTTGAGAATGCGAGTGCTGTCGGTGTCCCCTCAGTTCATAATGTGAGTTTCTTCTGTGCTCTCAACCTCAACAGGACTGCTCCAGCTGTGGGTAGCAAAAAAAACAATGGCATCAGAAATGATCAATCCACACTCACACGTGATCTCTCTGATTTAGCTTGTGCCTTACACACACACACACACACACACACACACACACACACACACACACACACAACCATCAAGAAAAAAGCTATCTGCCCACCCCGATGACCACACTATTTAGGACCGAGCTAGCTGTGTAGGTCAATGCTCACAGGAAAAAAGGGGAAAGTTTCGCTAGCTCCTTTGTTCTTCTCTTGGACTTGCTGCATCAGCAGTAAGGGGAAGCCGTGTGCTTCCATCCTCGTTAGTCTATCTGACAAGGTCAGTTACCCAGGGAACTGTGGGCAAAGGTGATGCAAGTCTGGAACTAGTTTAACGTTACGTGAGGATAGGCAACCATTCAGCCACACATGAAGAGAAAAAGTATTTTATGAACACGTAATTAATTAATTAACCCCCCGAGTTTGTGGATATTTGTCTTGGTCTACGCGAATGTTGAAAACACATAGCTCGTCTTCCTACTACTAGTTAACACACGTTAGTACAGTAGCTGGATATCATTCTGGTGTCTAGCCAACTGCTAGCTAGCTAGCTTTGCTGTCTCGTCATGAGGTTGCAGAGGCTCTCCTCGTCCTAGCCCGACCCGTACAGCACCTACATCCATAACGTGGCTTATGACAACATCTAGCCAGAAAGAATGGTTGGAATTTGTTATAAAACTATCACAACTGTACTAATGCATATAATTGCAATGCCCAGTTTACATGAAAATAGCAAGCAATCAGATTCCTATTGCTCTTGAGTTCAATGAGATAACGTTAACGGCAGGAAATTCGGTGCCCCGTTATCCCAACGTCCCAATCAGAGAGAGAGCTAGGAGATCCAGGGACTTACCAGAACAGAGAGCCACACGTTCTTTGTATCTTTCATTCTGAATACTTTCATGTTCTTGAATGGAATGAACCTTAAGAGACAAAATATCCCAAAGAATAGTTGTAAACAATGTCACACCATCTCAGTAACATCTAGCTTCCCTCTGTCTGTTATCTTTAGGCATCTTTCGTTTATTCTGTGTCTGTGACCATCAGCCTTTAGGTTTGCAAAAGCCCCTCCCATTAACTGACTGATTAGAGGGGGTTTTCCCAGGTCGCACGGTGATTGGTTGCAGGTCCTGTCCATCAAACAATTTCGGTTGTCTTCCATCAATCGGCGTCTGCGCTTCCAAGGCAACGTCGGCTCGTGTAGTGCACTCTAGTGTTTTTTGTTCAATCTGCATAGGATGCACTGGATAAAAGAATAGCCTAATTCATTAGATTCCCAATGACATATAGACATTAGAAGAATAATATTGTTTTTATTTCTGAACAGTGGGCTATATAGATAACCGCAGTTACCCAATTACATCCAACATTATTGCAAGATAATACGTTATTAGTCCAAATTTGTGATAAATATTACAAAAATATACCAATAGCGCAAAATCACTGTACCACACTGCTCTCGTCCTCTCACACTTTTACAACCGTAGGGGAACGATAAAGCACTGCCAGTTAACTTGGATAGTGTGGCACAAGTTGTATGAAATATTGGTTAATACTGCCATCTAGTGCAATAAAAAGGTAACTGTATAAAAGAACGGATCAATTCAATATAATTTAATCAAATTGTAAAAATAAATGTATGTAATTATACAGTGAGGGGAGATTGTCTTATTTGAGGTCACTCTAATATGCACAATATATACTAATATACTGAATAAAAACACAAAATTGTAGGCTTATGATTAATAAAGGTAGAGCGGCTGGCTGGGGATCGCAAGGTCCCCCGGTTTGATCCCAACTGCCAGCATTGTGCAGATTGTGTGATCACGAGAGGCCAATAAAGACCCTCAAGGTCAGGAATTATAAGTCACAATCTGCTTGGTGCCTAGTCCGAATGTATGAAGACTAGAAATGGTGCTCAGAGAACACAGACCTCCGCCCCTGAATTAATTTTGCGGCTCTATGCATGCCAAAATTGAATCCTAAATTGGCCCATGCTACACCCCTCCAACAAGTTTAATGAAAAGCAGTCTGGTATATACAAATGGACCTGTGTGCAACATGACAATTAAAATAAAGGCAAAATATAGTTGGACTCATTACTCAACCAGATTCTGACTTAGGCGGCCTTTCTGTGGAAGGGTGCGCCACTGTTTCAGTCCGCCCGTGCGCATGTGGCGCAGAACCACAAATCACTTGCTGAACGTGCCTGATTGAGTCCCACACACCCGAGGTGGAACCACTGGACAACAGTTTTCATTGTCACAAGCCGCCATGTGGTCAGGGCACTACAGTTTACGTTAGTTTTATGTTTTCTTGTGCCTGTTTTCTTGGCCTTCTTGTGTGTGATGGCTGTACCTCAGTTAAAGGCTTAGCATGTGGCGGGTGCTCGGGTGTAGTAACAAGCCACTAGCTCGGGTAGAGAAACGTTGAGGAAAACCTCTGAAAAACTGTGCCTTGGTCAGAAGTGTTGTCTAGAAGTCCACATCTGGCATCATCCGAACCACAAGACAAACACAACACAGTGACACTACAGAGTCACAAAACCCTGACCCAGTCACAAAGATGTGTGTGTGCACTTGGCTGTAGTACTCGTGTTTGCCATGCGGGGGATCGATGTTGCCGTCTAGTCTGAGTTTCCACCCTGGCCCGCCTGTCTCTCTGTTACCACCACCACGTGTGTGAGCGCCTCCCAGTTCTGCTGCAGGACTGACAGTTCATCCATCCTTTCCTGGGTCACGGAAGGTTCTGGAGGGACTTTGGCATTACACGTGGCTCCACATGGTCTATATAATCTTTGTAGTAGCCCTCCATTGTGGAAAGACATACAGCTTTTTCAGCCTTCAAAATCTCAAGCAACAGTGCCAGGTCAGAAAGTGTGGGCTCATCACACTCACACGTGTGGGCAACGCAAGTCCGTATACCAGGCATAGCTCTCTCTCCACTGATGCACTGGTCAAGCGCCTTCTTCTTAGCTACATCAGAGGTGTAGTCGATCTTGTAGCCCACCTCCGGTTGGACCCTGTCCACACTAGTGGGCATCATTGAGTAGGCAGGAACGTCAGTGACTGTCTTGGTCCCCTGTGTTCGCACTGCCACTTCAAACAGGAGAGCCTCAACATGAGGCCTCTATGGCCCGGAGTAGGTTAGGAGGGACCCCGTAGGCCTTAAGGATTTTCACCATCACGCCTCTGTGTATTGAGTCAAATGCTTTTTTGAAATCAATAAAACACAGGACTGCTGTTAGGTTGTTTTTTTTCACCTCCTCGATGATCCTCCTTAAGGTGGGCTACGGTGGTCCTTCCTTTTCTGAAGCCATTTTGGTTGTCCCTCAGGTGAGGGTCAATGACATCTCGAATCCGGTTTAGTATCATGTGGATGTACATTTTCTGTATGACACATGTCAGGCTAATGCCACGATAGTTGTCTGGCTTAGACAGATCTCCAGAATTCGGCACCGGGATGATGTTGGAGAGGGACCATATATCAGGCTTGATGTTTTCTATCAGAGCTTGGTTGCAGATCTCCAATATGATGTTGTCGAGATCACAGTTCTTATGGTCCTCTGGGGGGATGCCATCCGGCCCAGCGCTTTTCCCTTGCTTCAGAGCAGACTTCGCTGTGGCAAACTCCATAGCTGTAAAGGGGCCATCGTCAATCACAAGATTTGTGAGGACTGCAGGTATTTCTTCCTCAGCTCCTTCCACTGTCGGGTGTGTGCCTAGGAGATCCTGGAAGTGAGTGAACCAGGAGGCCACTCTCTCCTCTGGGCTGCAGCCTGCTAGTTCACGATCATTTATTGTTTTGCACCATGTGCTGTGCAAGCTTTTGCTCTTTTACAGTCTGCCTTTGATGTAGTTCAGTCTTGTCTGCAAAGGTTGAAGCTGGTTTTGAACATAGATAAGACGAAGTTCATGATGTTATCTAGGGCTACTGTGTCGTCAGAAAATCTCCCTGTTTTAAGTTGCCAAGGAACAGCCATTGAGCTGGTTTCGTCTTATAAGTATTTGGGCTTCCATGTCGATCAACACCTCACGTTCAAGTCCCATATTTCAAGTCTAGTCTCTAAACTCAAGGTAAAATTGGGCTTTTATTTTAGGAACAGATCTTGTTTCTCCCGTAGAGCTAGGAAATATTGTGTCAACAACTTTTCTGCCACTGCTTGATTATGGGGACATACTGTACATGCACGCTCCAGCCACCTGTTTACGTTCTCTGGAAACTGTGTTTCACTGTGCTTTGTGGTTTGTCACTGGTTGTAAAAATCTGACCCATCATTGCACTTATATAAAAAAGCATAATGGTCATCTTTGATTGATAGGAGATACACTCATTGGTTGACTTTTATTTATAAAGCTCTCCTTAGTGTTGTCCCATCCTATCTAGGAAACTACCTAATTAGGAATCAAGGACACTACATCTTACGATCATCTGACTTCTTTACACTGACTGTCCCTCGAGTGTTCACAGAACTGGGGAAAAAGGCATTTCGCTATGCTGCTCCCTCTGCATGGAATTCCTTGCAAGCTGACTTAAAATTGCCTGAACTGATCCTGTTTGACAGCTTTGTTGACATTCTCAAGGATAAGGAACTTGAAGGCATTGGGGTTTGTCACTGCTTTTAAATCAGTTGTTATACTTCTAACTTGAGCTTATTTTATTTATTGTATGTATGCTAATTGTATTGTAACCTTTTGTATTGTAATTTGCTGCCTCTTGGCCAGGTCGCTTTTGAAAAAGAGATTCTTTATCTCAATAAGCTTACCTGGTTAAATAAAGGTCTAATAAAAAATAATAAAATAAATAGTTGTCCCTCCCTCGACCTCTTGCGTCCACTCATCTCGTTTATGACCTTCCATGACTCCTTGTACTGTCGTTCGCCATGCACCGCCTCCACATTCCTCACCTTCTCCATCAGCTCCTCCCCTTTGATCCTGTCGTAGGTGTTGAACAGCTGCTGTTTGGCCTCGTTCAACACCTCCCGACTCTCTGTGGTCCACTCTTCCTCGAAGCTTCTACGCGCCTCTTCCATCCGTGCCCACGCCTTCATGACCTCCGGGTGCTTGGATCTGGGGGAAGCTCTGAGTCTTCCCTTTGTTGGCACCCACCTCCTTGCTGCCTTATCGTTAGCAGCGAGAAACTGCCCGTATCTTGTCTGAGGCTTTTTCTCTTCGGCCTGCAGTTGTAAGCGGCTTCTCACCTCCGCCGTGTAGCTGGCCTGGAGGTCGGGGCTTCTTGCGAAGGCCTCCCAGTCGGGCCAAGGCCTCGGGATGTTCTTGGGGACCTCAGGCTCAGACGCAGCCTCACAGAGACCACACGGTGGTCGGAGCCTACAGAGTCGAACGTACTGTACCACTCTGCGTTGAGGATAGACGTCCTCTATTTCCTTCTTACCAGTATGTAGTCCAGCTGATGTACCATACCGGTAGCTCACCATTAGCCCCACGCCACCTGTGGCGGCCTGGGCATCATTCCACCATGCAGATGAGGTGATGAATGAACATTCCCCCACTCTCCACTCCCCTTTCACCAACACAGGGCGCTAGTTCCTCTAGCCGTGTCTCCTCCCTTACTGTGTCCTACAGCGCAAGAGTGCATTGGACAGTGGGCTGTGGTCAGACTGAACCCTTCCTCTCCAATGGAGAGGTTAAACTTTGGGTTCCAGTCGTCATAGTGTCCCCCCGAGGGAGGACCAGCACCACCGTCGGCTGCTTGGTTCCTGTGGACTCCCGCCGCTGGAAGTATAGGGTTCTTGATGATCGGTGTCTCCATTGTCAGGCTTTATAATGCTAGTTAGACTAAGACTATGGGGCGTAACTCCTCACAGCCCTACTCTGGCCGTTTTGGGCTTAAAGCCCTCATTCACCCTTGCTCCACACCTCCAGTTGGTATACGGTGCGGAGCCAGGCGCAAGCTGCACCTGTGGTTTTTGTTCAGAGTGATCACTGAAGGTCGACCTTCTCCTGGATGGGTTGCCTACAATGGCTATGAGCCCCATCTGCCCATGCTATTTGCCCATAGCTGGGACAGTGGTTGGCAGGAGCCAGGGCGTGTCCACACACAGGTGGGTCTGCGCGCCTTGCCTCTGGGGCCCACTGTTGCTCCGAGATCTCTTAGAGTTTAGCCTGGGACCGCGAGGTACCCAGTTACCATGTGTAGCCGCGTGGAGGCACTTGGGTCTTGGCGGTGGAGTGGCTTTTCACTGGCAGAAGGAGGCTTACGCACTCGGCTCCTCTTTTCACCCTCAGGAGGGCTAGCCAGCGGCAGTAGCTGAAAGCAGAGTAGCAAGCAGAAACGGCATGCAGCATGCACTAACTACAAGCACTACTACCACAGATCTACTGCACTACGCATCACACAACCCTGGACAGTAATGCACACACACAGGTACTGTGGGTCCATGAAAAAGAAGTGGTTACTCCTTATACCTCCGTAGACCCTCCACTACACCACTAGAAACAAATCAAATGATTCAGAATCGATGCATGAATCACAAAATTGATCTTTTATTTAATGAATAAATGAAGGAATGAATAGTTCGTTCGTTCGTTCGTTCGTTCGTTCGTTCGTTCGTGCCTTCCTTCCTTCCTTCCTTCCTTCCTTCCTTCCTTCCTTCCTTCCTTCCTTCCTTCATTTTTAGAAATCAGTATCGATACCCAGCCCTAGTATTGATGTGTTGCATAACTTGGCAGTCATGTAATTAAGGATACAGCTAAAAAAAAACAGGTTTTAGTAACACTAACCAAATTGATATTGAATCAAATCGAATCGTGATAATCGATTGTGAACCTTGTGAATCGGAATCGAATCTATTCTTGAAATTCGAATCGATACCCAGCCCTAATACCCACCTCTGTATTTACCACTACACTGCTAGAGTAACCATGTAGAGATATGATGGATGGATGGATGGATGGATGGATGGATGGATGGATGGATGGATGGATGGATGGATGGATGGATGGATGGATGGATGGATGGATGGATGGATGGATGGATGGATGGATGGATGGATGGATGGATGGATGGATGGATGGATGGATGGATGGATGGATGGATGGATGGATGGATGGATGGATGGATGGATGGATGGATGGATGGATGGATGGATGGATGGATGGCGAGAGATAGGATGGATGGAGAGAGATGGGACAAGGTAGATGCATGAAATCTAGTAAGACTGAGACAGGAATGGTAAATCTGACATTTGAAACTTATCTCCCCTTTGGGCATTGTCTCCAGGTGTGTTCCTGTGACCCCTCCAGTCAGTGGTGTGATGTGTATGTGTGTGTGTGTGTGTGTGTGTGTGTGTGTGTGTGTGTGTGTGTGTGTGTGTGTGTGTGTGTGTGTGTGTGTGGTGTGTTTGTATAATCAGTGTGTGCGCGCCTGTCTGACCTGTTCTGAGATGAAGGTCTGGACTTCCTCTTCCTCAAGCAGGAAGTCACTCCAGCTCAGGACAGACTCCCTCCAGACCACATCTACTTCCTGTGGCTCAGCAGGAGAGGAGGGGGAGGAACACAAAGGGTCACAACACTGACTTGAGTTCATCACGCACACACACACACACACACACTCAGTCCATGCACGCACACATGGACACACACACACACACACTCAGTCCATGCACACACACATGGACGCACACACACACACACACACACACACACACACACTCAGTCCATGCACGCACACATGGACGCACACACACACACACACACACACTCAGTCCATGCACGCACACATGGACGCACACACACACACACACACTCAGTCCATGCACGCACACATGGACGCACACACACACACACACACACACACACACACTCAGTCCATGCACGCACACATGGACGCACACACACACACACACACACACACACACACACAGACTTGTTTGTTTACATCTTAAAAAGAGAATATGTCTCCTAAGAGCTATGCACATCAACTGTGTGTCAGAATAAGCTAGCGGGCTCTGCAGAAAAACACATGACATGACAAATCCCACTCAACATAGTATGTGCAGTATTTCAGAAAATAAGATCCCGGCCCCTGGCTCATTCCCTGCATACGGCATGTCGGCAACTCGTTGGCAACAGGCAGGCCGTCTTAGCCAGTGACAGGTGTGTAGGTGGAGCAGATATATGCGCCTATATACTATGAGGTATCAGGAACACCTGACGTCACCCATTGTCTCCACTTGCTCAATATAGCCTAATTTATTGCAACGTTTCAGTCAAGGACCTTCTTCAGACATATGCTGACATATAGAAAAATACTTCACTATATAGGCTACAAAAGGCAGGATCAAGAGTGAGAGCACTCTCCCTGATTCTAAAATAAGCTGCATTTCTTAGCACCACTAAACCTGTCATCATCATACAGAGAAATGCACCAACAGGCCAGAGCAATTAGAATAGAGGGCTGGACTTGGCTCGTCTTACAGTAGACTATAGGAATGTGCTTTTTCATAACCATCTAAGCCCAAACACTGAACAAATGTCATATGATCAGCTTACAACCAACAGTAGGCCTATGCATTGTCTTTGTGTCTGTTCTGTGGATGTCTAGGGACCAACTAGGGCTGGGCATGTAGCTAAGGGAGTGGCCTGTCTTGTTGGGGACATATTGTAGAGTAGTAGGGAGTCAGCTGGAGGCTGGGATCTGCAAGGCTGTACGTTTGGGTTGGGGACATAGAGTAGTAGTGCTAGAGGGGCGGCTGTAGCTCAGTTGGTAGAGCGGGTCGTTCAGTGATCGAAAGGTCAGTGGTTCGAATCCCAGCTTCGACTGTCCACATGTCGAAGTGTCCTTGAGCAAGACACCTAACCCCAAATTGCTTCCAATGAGCGGGTTAGCGCCTTGAATGGTAGCTGCCGCCATTGGTGTGTGAATGTGTGTGTGAATGGGTGAATGAGAGGCCATTGTAAAGCGCTTTGAGTGCCGCTAAGGTGGAAAAGCGCTATATAAGTGCAGTCCATTTACCATTTAGAGAGAGCTAGCAGTGGGGCAGGGTCTGAGAAAAGTCTGGAGAATGCTGGGACTAGGGAGAGGGCTGCGGCTACTACTGTACGTAGGGCCAGAGAGAAGATTGGGGAGAGGGCCGTGTGGTCAGTGTGTCTACTGTGATGGATGGTCTAACTCCCTCGCAGATACAAGGGGGATGAAGGCGCAGCATTGTGCAGAGGACAGGCATTGCAGTAAAAAGGTTACCGAATAAATAGCTCAGACATCTGCTATGGAACACTTCAAACGGAAGGACCAAACCCCCCCCCCCCCCTTACTTTTCTCAGTACACATTTTATATGAACCGCGCACACACGACACGCACGCGAGCGCGAGCACACACACACTCACACACACAAATGGAGTCAGAGGCAGATATACACTTTTCATGTGACATTTTTATTTTAGACATGGGCATGATTATTCCGATATATACACTGCTCAAAGAAATGAAGGGAACGCCAGTCACCAATCATCATCGCGGATCTCCATGAATGAAATAACCAGGTTGAAAATATTTATTGATTACATTGTGCAATTCGCCGAGAACAAAATGACGGTCAATGGAAATTAAAATCATTAACCCATTGGGGTCTGGATGTGATTAAGTGTGAGTAAGTGTTCCTTTATTTTTTTGAGGCATAGGCCTATATAATCTAAGTATGTTAAATTGGAATGGATAGCCTAGATTTAGACTTAGAAAATGTAATGTCCTCAAGGAGGCCATTTGTTGTACAACAGCACACATTAAAACACATATAGACACATACAGTCACAAACGAAAACGGCCATCCAAAATCATCTGTAGCAGCCATCAAAAATATAATCACCGTTCAGTTCATCCAGAGTGCATGTCAGCCTAAATTACAACATCATGTGCACGCCAATGCTTGTTGGCTGCTCAGTGCTGGCTCTGGTCTGTATTGAAATAACTTTTATATCCGTGCTAATCTTATCCCGCTGCGAGTGAGATTTCTAACTCTGATCACCCGTGACTGGCTGAATGGAGGTGTAACGGACGCGTACAGGAGGATCACACATTACGCGCAGCCAATGCTTGGCCAATGCCAATGCATTGGCTGCGCGTAATGTGTGATCCTCCTGTGGCTATAATTATCGCACGGTTCCTGCGTGCTCGCCTCATAAAGCGTACAGTAGGCTGCTGCACTTCAAACATGTAGGTGCAGCAAAGATCATCCTTTCGCACAAACGAGGTAGGCTACAAACTCATCAATTCCGTTAGGTTATGGCTACTCAATCATACCGGTTATAGCTGTTGTTTAAGTTTTGTGCTATTGGTGACAAATCATGAAGGTAAGTTTGGCCTAAAGTCTATGATAACTGTTGTTGGCCTTCTCTTTCTCCCGAAGATTCCACAATGGCTGATGAGTAAGTACAACTTTGAGAGGCTCTTGGTTTCTGTCTTTACCTTTAATTAAACTTAATTTCAGTGTTGATTTATTACCTGTTTCAATTCAGCAAAACTATCTGTATGTTTGTGCTCTTCTGCCTATGTGTCCCCCCCCCCCCCCCTCCATCTCTCTCTCTTTCTCTTCCTGTCTTACCTGGAATTCCACACACAATTGCAGTGATGTAAGTTGTTTTCATCCAAACATTTTTACAGTAGTCTAGTAATTATTATGAAAATGTCCAAAACTGTGTGTGTGTGTCTGCATGTGTGCGTGCATGCATGTGTGCGTGTGTTTGAAGCGTGGTACACTGAGTGAATGGTTGACCTCTGATTCTCTCCTCAGGATGCCCCGATGCCCATGGCCCCTAAGGCGGAGGCCAAGGTAGCGCACCCCCCCCGCTGACTGTACGAGTGCAGGTTAAGAGCCTGGAACCTTGTCTGAAATGGTTCTAGAGATGCGCTACCGTGTTCCCCCCCCCCACTGGTTTGCTGATTTAAATCATTCTTTGACTGTTCCAGTCTACAGTAGGAATGCCCTGTGTGGGGAAGGGAGTCTGTCCTTGGGACACTCAGCCTCATCGTCTCCAGCTGTCCGACAACAGGGAATAATAATCCCACTCACTATGCAGCCGTGTGTTGTGTGGCATAGCTAAGCACTGTAGTCACCTGTCATGTAAACAGGTGTCAGTGAGTGATTGGCGTTACGTTACAGTAGTCTAATAGCGCTATTCCTAGAACAACAGCTTGCATTCCAACAATTGTGGACATTTCAACTATTCTGAAAACACAAGCTACAAATGTCTAGAATATTCTGAATGCAACGAGATCTGGATACAATTTAGTGCTTGAATAATCATCAGCCCATCGTCAATATTGCTTTCAACTTTCTTCTTTGTGTTTTTTTTTTTCTCAGCCCAAATGCAAGATCTCCGCTTCTCGCAAGCTATCTCTGAAGGTAAAGACTGAGGAAGTTACAATTCACGTCATACAACAAAACTGACTAGGGAGAGCTTTGTACCCTTCGCAGACACACTCAGTTCTCAGTCACAGGCGCACCTCCTCGCGCTCTCCCTCCTCCTCTCCATCAATCCCAGATCCTCCTGCTGACCCGTGCCATGGAGGAGCTGGAGGCAGAGAAGGTAGCAAGAGACGATGAGAAGGTTCGCTACCTGGGAGAGAAACTCCCGCCTCTGCAGCTGTCCGGCCTAACCCTGGAAGCCCTTCAGGTGAGTGACAGACACAGCAGCCAATCAGGAGAGGATTAGGTCTTGAGGCTCATTGAGGCCAGCATCTTGAATACCCCCCCCCCCCCGAGCTCTACACCCTGCGCACTTGTGGGAAATGAGGTCTGAGTAGCTTGGACATGGATCTATGGTGGCAATTCCAGTCCAGTCAGAAGGCAGGTTATCTTCACATTACTCACACCTGGCAGTTCCCCCCAGATGTCCACAGGTGCAAAGGGAGCAGGGCGAACTCTTATCATTAGCTGCAAAAACGGCCTCTCAAACAACCTGCCCACATTACACCACGACACCTGTTCAATGTATTCACCAATCATTCTCGACGTGTTGTTTTTGTTGTTTAGAAAATGTGTAAGCAGCTTCATGCCAAGATCGATGCTGTGGACGAGGAGTGCTATGACTGTGAGGCCAAAGTTGTTAAGAACAGCAAAGATGTACGCCTTCTCACGCATATCGCAACCTATACAGGCCTACTCACACACATCTCAATCTATACAGGCCTACTCACACACATCTCAACCTATACAGGCCTACTCACACACATCTCAACCTATACAGGCCTACTCACACACATCTCAATCTATACAGGCCTTCTCACACACATCTCAATCTATACAGGCCTACTCACACACATCTCAATCTATACAGGCCTACTCACACACATCTCAATCTATACAGGCCTTCTCACGCATATCTCAACCTATACAGGCCTACTCACACACATCTCAATCTATACAGGCCTACTCACACACATCTCAACCTATACAGGCCTACTCACACACATCTCAACCTATACAAGCCTACTCACACACATCTCAATCTATACAGGCCTACTCACACACATCTCAACCTATACAGGCCTACTCACACACATCTCAACCTATACAGGCCTACTCACACACATCTCAACCTATACAGGCCTACTCACACACATCTCAACCTATACAGGCCTACTCACACACATCTCAATCTATACAGGCCTACTCACAGCTACATCTCCAAACAAATCTAGACTACAACACAGAGTTCACATACACCTGGTAATGACAGTTATTTGAATCTGTTAGTCTAGGATATTTTTTAATTCTACAGTAATCAGCACATCACTAATAACCCATGTCCCATGATCAAGATCCACGAGCTGAAGCTGAAGGTGCAGGACCTGGGTGGGAAGTTTAAGAAACCCGCCCTGAGGAAGGTGAGGGTGTCTGCAGATGAGATGATGAGAGCTCTCCTGGGCTCCAAACACAAGAGCTCCATGGACCTCAGATCCAACCTCAAGTCTGTGAAGAAGGAGGACATCAAACAAGAGAAGGTATGCACAGGCTGACGCACACACGCACGCACACACACACACACACACACACACACACACACACACACACACACACACACACACACAGCCAGTCGCAGTCACACATCGTTCAACAGACCAGCATGTATACACTGACACACAGTCATAGGGGTGATGGAATCCTTGTTTAGTTCTAACTCATAATAGTTAGTCTGTAGACCTGACCAGTCTGCCGTGGCCCGATGTGGTCTCTGTTTCACCTTCAGGAGCTGAACCTGGAGGTGGGAGACTGGCGTAAAAATGTGGAGGCCATGTCTGGCATGGAGGGCAGGAAGAAGATGTTTGATGCCGCTGGCGGTGGCCAATAGGAAAGGTCCTCACAACAGGATGCTGGTGGCACCTCAGAGGGGAAGGAGAGGAGGACTACAGATGAGTGGGGGGAGGGGGGGGGGGGGGGGGGGGGGCGGGTTTGGGAGGCTTATATTACCGACTGGTTATGTCTCAGGTAGTCTGGCCAAACGGATGGAGGCTTTTGAGATAGCCCCCTCATTGGTGCCGCTCAATTCCAGCTGGGCCAATCAGATTCAATCTCCCTACACTATTTTGCAATGGCACCATTGAAAAAAACAAACAAGCCTAACTAACCTAGTTTTTTTCCCTCTGATCTCAGAATGATAATCTGGTGTTGCCAGACTCTTCTCCAGCGCTGGAACAGTGCAAAGCAAAATGTGGAGAAAGGCCTGGCTATGCCAGACTATGTTTGAGGTGCTAAATCTCAGTGATGGCAACAAGAGGACTTGAGGGCAGTATGACAGAAACCACAAAGAACGTCTGATGAACCAGAAGAGTTGAAGAGAGGAGACAGTTAGGTTGAGGAGACAGGTTGAGGAGACAGTTGGTAGGTTGCAGGCTCTCTGACTGGCACTGAGATGGAGCTGCCCACACCTCTATAAACAGCAGTGGCTATTGGGCTCTGAGGGTAGATGGGTGGTCATAGTCAACTCAACAAGCTTAAAAATCAGTTGTAGTGGTGTCAGACATCACCTTAGTTTCTCTCCATGTTTGCTGTGGTCTTGCAGCTGCTGCATGCATATGTAGTTTATCTGTGAGTATGCCTGACTTTTTAAAGTGGTATATATAACTAATGTTTTTTTCAAAGTAGGTAATTTTTTAAAATATGTAATACGTAAATTGTCCAAATTGCTGCTGTGTGTAAAAACAATGCATTTGTAAATAGCCACCCTGTTCTAGTTGAATTACACATGCAGACTAGTGAGATACATAATGTGTATTTGATGTCATTTCATATCAATATCAAACATGTATTGAACCACACTTTAACCAATAAAGGATCCTGAACAATTATCAGTTCGCCTTTAAAGTTTTATTGCTCTGGCATTTCAGACAGACCAGAGATAAGACGATCAACACAAAAACACGCCATTAAACACGCCATTAAACATGATCTCATTTGTCAGTTGACCATTAGTAAGCTCTTCATGTGCTTGTCATCACCAGTGATATTACATTATTTCTTTATATGACAATCTTGATATAACATCATATAATCTATATAGCATTTTCAATGTTACAAGGTAATAAAGACAGAGATCTATGGAGATGTATTGGTGATTTTGCCGCTTGACAGTGACAGGACCAAGACAATTTACCTTCCACCTCTCTTAGTGTTCCTCACTGGAATGAATACCAGTCCAAAAATAAACAATGGACGCCCAAGCACATCAGTAAACGACCTTGGAGTGACAGCACTGAAAGACATCTGAGGTATTCACAGGGCCAAGAATGTGTGCATGTCTGTGTGCATGTGTCTAAAAGGGAACGTAATACACCAAAAATGGCTCAAAATTGTAAGATTCATGAAGTACAGAAAAATAATAATGGAACAACATGAAAAGACAACTATTTAGATGAGGTCAGTCAGTGTTGCTGGGCAAAGTGTCTTGTAGACACAGGTCAGCCACCTCCTGGGCCAGTCTCTGCAGCGTGGCCCTCCAGCCGGCCCAGAACCCCCCTCTCTGCCAGGCACTCCAGGTAGGTCTTCTGCCGCAGGACAGTGCCCAGAGGCAAGAACAGCTCATAGTTACACCGCTCGACTTACACACACACACAAAGTTCTCAGCGTCAAACAGTGGCCATGTGGCTCTCCTCCTCCTGGGGGGGCGGCTGTGGCTCAGGAGGTAGAGCGGGTCGTCCAATGATCGTATGGTTGGCGGTTCGAATCCCGGCTCCTCCTGTCTGAAGTGTCCTTGGGAAAAACACTGAACCCTAAATTGCTACCAAATTGCTAACCGACATTTCACCTGCAGCCAGACCCAGAGCCCGCACTTGAACACACACACGCGCACACACACACGCACACACATACAGCACCATGGGCAACAACACAGCCACCTTAATCAAAGGCTCACATAAAAACCTCCCCAGGTGGAAGTCTGTCTGGTTCTGTTCCTAATTCCTAGTCCTGTCTGGACTGTTCCTAGTTCCTAGTCCTGTCTGGACTGTTCCTAGTTCCTAGTCCTGTCTGGACTGTTCCTAGCCTGGTAAACAAGACTCATCGCAAACAATTTTGGATGTTTTCACTATGATTCCCAAAAAAATGTTTGTGGTTTACCAGGCTAGACTGTTCCAGCCAGGTTAGCAAGAAAGGAACACCTGTAGTCAGATGGCCAATCCACCAGCAAGCTCTTATCAAAACTGGTCACAAACCACTAGAGGGATGGAGGGGTTGTTTTTTCGTAAGAATCCATTTTCTCAGAATTGCATTGTCGACTCCAGTATTGGGCATTGTTTGATAGGCTGAGCTCATGTAGCTTTTTCAGGCCGAAGATCCAAAATGATTCCACAGCCAGATATTGTCACCACCTCCAGGCCAGAAATCAGATCAGAGCTGATGTCAAGGTAAGGGATACTAACCCCCTCTAGGGTCTACGTGAAGGTATAAGACCTTCTGTTGAATGCTTGGATGCTGGGAATACGATCCCCTCTGGAGTATCTTGTGCGTAGTTCATACAGAATGTTTCCACTGGGGACTGGAGGAGGTTTTGGGCCACTGTGGTGAAAACCGACGTGCTTCGGCTCCTTAGACTGGTAGACTGAGAGGTTGCAAAGGTTTGGGTTCACTATAGGATCAAATTCACTACTGTGGTGATCAGGCAGGATGTCCTGCAGCACTTTGGATGTTTTACAGAAGATGTTCAGGCTCAACTCTCGCAGTTGACAGTTGAGATAAAGAACGATTGCCCGGCTGCAGTCTCCCTCTATAGATAGAGGAACGGATCGTAGAGCAAAGTCCTCTTTGTTCCTGTGGACTTCCCAGAGCGATGGAGGAGAGGCTGTGGAGGCTGCCCTAGCCTGGGCCCGGTCTGTGGGACCCTGAGGTGAGGCTGTGGAGGCTGCCCTAGCCTGGGCCCGGTCTGTAGGACCCCGAGGGGAGGCAAGGGGCCCGGATCAAGGGGCCTCAGCCAGGGAGTTGGAGGACAGGTTGAGCAGCTGTCCTGGACGCTGCGAGCTTAGATGGTTGTGTCTCAGGCTGGGAATGCAGGAACACCTACCGGCAGCCACAGCAGGGGAGCAACGCAGCCGCAGTCCGTCCGTCCCCCCCCACACACCCACACCCACACCCACACCCACACACACCAATGTTTGGACTGGTAAAGGTTGCAGTCATGTTTTACAACGGAGAAGCAGTAGAGTATATAAATCCTGGAAAAACAATCCCGACAGATAAAAATGTGTCCATTGTAAGGGACTGGAAGCTACTGACCTTAATTAATTAATTTCCTGTTTACATCCCTCTCCTCATATCTTCTCTCTTTATTTCATTCTGTCTGAATAATAATCATTAAAAAAAGTCGGAAGAAATACTCAAGAAGGTTGTACAATTGGAAATTCACAATGTTTATGAAATGCGTTGAATTGAAAAGACATCAGACTGCTGAGGTTTACACTTGTTAACGGTAAACTGTAGAACATAGAGGGGGATGAAGTATGTCTAACAGAGTGAGGGAGTGATGGAGAAGCAGACTATCCTTCCCAAAGGTCAGCGACACCCTTTGAAGCGCACCCTCTATCGGAAATAAGGCACTCAAACTTGTATTTCCTCTATCTCTGTCTCAGGAGCAAGGAGAGAGACAAGACTTGCCAATACAGACATTACATTGTGGCAGGAATATAAAACAACAAAAAAACAACATATCATGAACTTGAAGCACCAGCTCCCAGTGTTAGATTGCAGAAGCACAACCACTCTGGTATGTTTCACTCATCACGCAGTAAGTGACAGGTCAAGGTTGGGCTCTAGACAGGGAATGTGGAAAGACGAGAAACAAATAGTTTGCTAAATACAACACTTAAACCATCAATAACATTCAATCAATTGTATTTCCTATCCCTAGCTCTCAGACCAGTATTCTCTCCTGCAGGAGACAGGCAAATGCCTTTTGCTTCTTTCCGGCGTGCGATGAAACACTTACTAGCAGGAGTGCACATTCCTAGACTAAGAGGTCTGTACCAGTCCAGAGCTCACATGATGAGGAGATAACCCAGCAGACAGTGCAGAGGACTGTGGGTCGGTTAAGGCAGGAGCTACAAGTGGTTAGGGCAGGGGCTACAGCAGGGGTTAGGGGGTTAGGGCAGGGGCTACAGCAGGGGTTAGGGGGTTAGGGCAGGGGCTACAGGGGGGGTTAGGGGGTTAGGGCAGGGGCTACAGCAGGGGTTAGGGGGTTAGGGCAGGGGCTACAGCAAGGGTTAGGGGGTTAGGGCAGGGGCTACAGCAAGGGTTAGGGGGTTAGGGCAGGGGCTACAGGGGGGGTTAGGGGGTTAGGGCAGGGGCTACAGCAGGGGTTAGGGGGTTAGGGCAGGGGCTACAGCAGGGGTTAGGGGGTTAGGGCAGGGGCTACAGCAAGGGTTAGGGGGTTAGGGCAGGGGCTACAGCAAGGGTTAGGGGGTTAGGGCAGGGGCTACAGGGGGGGTTAGGGGGTTAGGGCAGGGGCTACAGCAGGGGTTAGGGGGTTAGGGCAGGGGCTACAGCAAGGGTTAGGGGGTTAGGGCAGGGGCTACAGGGGGGGTTAGGGGGTTAGGGCAGGGGCTACAGCAGGGGTTAGGGGGTTAGGGCAGGGGCTACAGCAAGGGTTAGGGGGTTAGGGCAGGGGCTACAGGGGGGGTTAGGGGGTTAGGGCAGGGGCTTCAGCGGGGGTTAGGGCAGGGGCTTCAGCGGGGGTTAGGGCAGGGGCTTCAGCGGGGGTTAGGGCAGGGGCTACAGCGGGGGTTAGGGAGGCTCCACACAGAGCCAGAAAGAAAGCCGCAGGTAACACACATTACTTCCCAACAACATGCTACTATAGCCTTATACTAGAGCCCTGATAGTAAACCTAGCTCTGTTCAACATATTAAACTAGTATAGTTTTGACTGATTGAAAAGGCAGTGCTACATTCACCAGCGTTGATAATGCACTTCATTGGGGAATTGCCCGTTTCCCATTTCCCCTGTACCTGAATAAAATCTTAATTCATTCCTAGATAAACGTTTCAAAAAGACATTTCAGACACACGCCTACTGTAAGAAAACATACCAGTCAATAAATATTGTCGTTGGTACAATAAATTAAGTCTGCATTATGTACAACATGGCAGAGAGGAAGGCTACATCTCTCTCTCATTTAAAAACACACCACTCACTCACGCACACACAACAAACAAAATTCAGCTACAGTAACAAAACATATAGCTGTGTGTGTGTGTGTGTGTGTGTGTGTGTGTGTACGGCCTGGATTTCTGTGTATCCGGCACTAAGAGTCTGAGTGAGACTAGAGAATGTCCATCCATACTTTGGTTCGATCAGCTCAGCACAGTGCAGGATCTCAGTGCTCTAATCCGGAGCATACTGAGCAGTAGTATGTTCAGACATTGGCGAACGCCAGTATTGCTTTGCATATTATCATGTTTCTAGTATCCCCTTTGAGCAGGATGCTTAAATTCAGACATTCAGCAGTACAGCTTGGATAAAGTACTTAGGCATAAAAAACTTGAACTTGAACTAGTATAGTGTCATTCAAAGAGAATGATCAGTAGTATCTTCTGTGCAGTGAGTTCAAGGCAAGCATCGCCGCATCACTGGACCCGCCGTCACGGTCTGGCAGTTTGAGTGACAGGAGAGATTACCCAATCCTGTATCAGGGCTCGTCACGGCCCAGGATCCTGACCGTTCGGCACCAGTGATGGGTTGGAGGCAAGGTGAGGTGGGCAGGGGTTAAAGTGCGCCGGTTGCCGAAAGCCTTGCCCGTGCTTCTGTCGCGGCTTACGTGGCGTTTCGCCGTGTGCGTCTGTTCCACATGCCTCGTTTGGAGTGGTAGTGATGTAAGAAGTTCCTCATGTAAATCCTCTCCACCTCCAGACCTGACTGGAGGATCCTAATACAGGAAGCAGGGGAGAGCAACAGAGCACCCATCAGCGACTGTATTTCATGTGTAGGAGCCATTTCAATGATAATGTACTATATTGCTTTATTTTGTATTTCTGTTTTGTGAGCGTGCCCTCTACAGGTCAAAAAGGCTCTAAATTAGGGCTGGGTATCGAGTCGAATTTCAAGAATCGATTCGATTCCGATTCACAAGGTTCAGAATCGATTATCACGATTCAATTCGATTGATTCGATTCGATTCAATATCGATTCGGTTAGTGTTACTAAAACCTGTTTTTTTTTTTTTTTTTTAGCTGTAACCTTAATTACATGACTGCCAAGTTATGCAACACATCAATACTAGGGCTGGGTATCGATACTGATTTCCAAAAATTAATGAATGAATGAATCATTGAATGAATGAATGAATCATTGAATGAATGAACTATTCATTCCTTAATTTATTCATTAAATAAAAGATCGATTTTGGGATTCACGAATCGATTCTGAATCATTTGATTCAGAATCGATTCTGAATCAATTTTTTAAACCCAGCCCTACTCTAAATAGGAAGAGGACCAGGCAGTGGGTGTGGATGACTGCTTTTGCACACAGCTTTTGACCTTGCTGTTGCATGGCCTCCTTCTTTATCAATTTCTGTTTGTTTGTTTGCATTACAGTGCCTACTTTGGCTTTATTATTTACAATTTCAAGTCTGTGAATAAATCAGACATTATTTTGGAAAGTCAGCTGGACCTCACTTTTTTGCAATCAACCGTCAACCGAGATTCCACAGTCAACACCAATTGTGACCCATGGACACAACCTTAGGATAATGAATAAATATTTTTGACAACAATATGAGTCAAGTCATGGTATAGTGACCATTACTACAGTATACCATGACTTGACTCATATTGTTGTCAAATATTTATTCATGAATGCCCCTTTCCAGACACACACCTGCAAGCATGCACAGAGCATGGACGAGCGCACACACACACACACACACACGCACACAAGCGCGCACACACACGCACACACACACGCACACACACACACGCACACGCACACGCACACACACACACACACCTGTCCAGTAGTTCCCAGTCCTCGCCTCCCCAGCGGTCTGTGAAGTCCCTGGTGTTCATGCCTCCTGCAGCGTCCAGGTCTGACTTATAGATCCCCAACAACCCAAAACCATTCACCTCCCAGTAGCCTGGAACACAAACAAATGAACCAACACACACACACACACAACACACACACACACACACACACACACACACACAGACAGACAGACAGACAGACACAAACACATTACAATGGCATAAGTATACACTGTATGTGTGAACAATTATTATAAGTCGCTTTGGATAAAAGTGTCAGATAATGACTGTAATGTAATGTAATGAACAGTATATGCTCATGTGGTTCTGGGTGTGAGATTGTGTGTGTGTGTATGTATGCATGTGTGTGGGGGTGTGTATGTATGTATGTGTGTGTGTGTGTGTGTGTGTGTGTGTGTGTGTGTGTGTGTGTGTGTGTGTGTATGTGTGTGTGTGTGTGTGTGTGTGTATGTACAGGTATGTGTGTGTGTGTGTGTGTGTGTGTATGTATGTATGTACAGGTATGTATGTGTGTGTGTGTGTGTGTAGTATGTACAGGTATGTGTGTGTGTGTATCAAAGGTTATTATAGTTAACGAAAACTAATTCAAAAATGAAAACTAGGTGTGAAAAAACATTTTAGTTAACTGAAATAAAAATAAAAACTAGGCTTTACAAAAAAACGATAACTAACTAAAACTGTATTGTGTGTTTACAAAACTAACTAAAATAAACTAGATTTGTAGAGAAAATGTCCTTAGTTTTAGTCTTTTTCATTCCATACATAAGCCTAGTATTTTGGGTGGATATGAAATCTATCCTCCATTATTTCTTTAGCTGTGCCCCTGCGCAGAGGTAATCTGACGTTTGCCAGATGGTTTGTTTTGCACAGAGTGAAACAACATGAGCTCACGAGATCAGGATGGTCTCACGAGGCTAGCGCAGAAAAAAACAACAACTAAAACTTATACTGAAACTAATAAAAAATAAACTAAAACTAAGCATTATCAAAAAAAATTAAATAAACTAAACTAGCAAATCTGCTTTAAAACTATACTGAAATTGAACACAAAAAGTTTAAACGATATAAAAATAAAAACTAATGAAAAAAGCAAAACTATTATAACCCTGGTGTGTATGTATGTACAGGTATGTGTATGTGTGTGTGTGTGTGTGTATGTATGTACAGGTATGTGTGTATGTGTGTGTATGTATGTACAGGTATGTGTGTGTGTGTGTGTGTGTGTGTGTATGTATGTACAGGTATGTGCGTGTGTGTGAGTGTATGTGTGTGTGTGTGTATGTATGTACAGGTATGTGTGTATGTATGTGTGTGTATGTGTGTGTGTGTGTGTATGTGTGTGTGTGTGTATGTATGTACAGGTATGTGTGTATGTATGTGTGTGTATGTGTGTGTGTGTGTGTATGTGTGTGTGTGTGTGTGTGTGTGTGTATGTATGTACAGGTATGTGTGTATGTATGTGTGTGTGTGTGTGTGCGCTCAGTACCTCGGGGCTCTCTGGGCGTAGCCCCGCAGTCCAGTCTCATCACTATGGGGGCGAAGGCCATGCGTCCCTCCACACAGTGCTTCCTCACAGCGTCGATGATGTAGGGGGGGAAGTGGATGTGGAGGTCACACAGAAACATGATGCTGTGGTCATCCTGAGAGAGGAGGAGGGGGGGGGGTTAGGAAGAGAAGAAGGTGAGGCATGGCCGGGGATAATGGAGGACACCAGCGATGCCTCTCTGCCTTTCTCTGGCCTCCTGTCCTCCCTGCCTATATGTTGGTCCCGGGCTGATGATGTCACACTCACGGTGATGAGGTCGATGCCCGCCTGTAGACCGGCCGAGCGCTCAAAGTTCCCGCTCAGCCTCACGTACTGGTACCTGATATAGACACACACGTGCACACGCACACGCACACACACACACGGACTTAGTTTCAAGTACAGGAATTTGATGGAGATAGTGTCCTGTGTTTCTCAGTCAGCGCGTACCTGGGCAGTCTGGACGTCCGCAGGGCCTTCTCCACATCCATGTCCGTGCTGTTGTAGTCCGTGATGATGAGGTTGAAGTTGTGATCTCCTGTCTCTTGGTACAGACCCTCCATGTCCACTATCAGCTGCTGCACCCAGCGAGCCTGGTTCTTCACTGGGACAGATAGACGATTAACTGTTAACATCCCTACTTATTATGACACAAATAAACTCCTGTCTAGTAGGCTAGATTGTTTGCCAAATTGCCACCTAGACAGACAGACAGACAGACAGACAGACAGACAGACAGACAGACAGACAGACAGATAGATAGATAGATAGATAGATAGATAGATAGATAGATAGATAGATAGATAGATAGATAGATAGATAGATAGATAGATAGATAGATAGATAAAGATACAGTTGTTTGGCTGTTTTTTGGCCACGTTGAAAGGAATGAATACTAATGTGGAATGTGTTTTGACATGATTTGAAGATGGGGGGCGGGACTTCGGAGGCTGTGTGACTCGTGCTGCTTTAGTCCAATAACGAGTTGTCATTTTAAAAATTGAGCGGTAGCCTACCAATAGAATCTAAATTTTTAAGATTGATTGCGCATTTCCCCCCCAAAGTAGACAACTTGTCGAAGTTTGAATATTTATTTGACAGCCCTGGTGTGTGTGTGTGTGTGTGTGTGTGTGTGTGTGTGTGTGTGTGTGTGTGTGTGTGTGTGTGTGTGTACCTGGTACTAGGAAGTGGACCATAGCTGTAGGGTTCCAGTGAAAGCCCACAGGGTTGCACAGCAAAGTTTCGGGGGCGGGCCGAGGGAACTGTACTCCCCTGGGCTGCTCCCTGGGTCGGCTGCGGCGAATCAGAGCGTAGATGTAGTGTGACAGGCGGACGTGTTGGCCAGTCAGGTCCCTCAGCTCCAGCTCTAGGAGGTACCTGCTGCCCTGAGCCCCGTCCACACGCTTCTCCACGTTCACCACTCGGACCAGGGAGAAACGCCTAGGGAGACAGACACAAGCAGGGAAGGACATTACAATACTTTTGTTCAGCCAAAATCTTCTTCCCCAGCCCAAACACATAGACTCACGGGTCGGGCTCTAAACTCTTCACTGAACTACAGACTGAGAACTTTCATTCAGATTCCGTCGCTTAAAGTGGATGGAAACAATTTGAGAATTTAAAAAAACCTGCATTGCAACACCAGTCCAAAGTCTTTAGGGCGTAGCTTTGTTTGGGTTTGAACCAATCCAAAGTCTTTAGGGCGTAGCTTTGTTCGGGTTTGAACCAATTCAAAGTCTTTAGGGCGTAGCTTTGTTCGGGTTTGAACCAATCCAAAGTCTTTAGGGCGTAGCTTTGTTAGGGTTTGAACCAATCCAAAGTCTTTAGGGCGTAGCTTTGTTCGGGTTTGAACCAATCCAAAGTCTTTAGGGCGTAGCTTTGTTAGGGTTTGAACCAATCCAAAGTCTTTAGGGCGTAGCTTTGTTCGGGTTTGAACCAATCCAAAGCAGGAGGTGTAGTCTTGTTACCGGCCGTTCTCGCTGGCATCCTAGCGACTATTTCAACTTAGAAAACCCCAGATGTTCAGAAGCCGGAGATCACAAATGTCTGGTATTGTGAGACTAACACACACACACACACACACAAACCTGTACACACACACACAAACCCGCACACACACACACACACACACTCACCCTTGGTGCCTCTGGTTGAGTTTGTCCATGAAGGCCCTGACGATGGGGAGGGCGTCGCCGGGACTCAGCACCAGGTTGCCGGACACATTGCAGCGCAGGTCGATCCAGTCGGAGCGCAGCTCCTGGAGGTCCAGGGGGGTCACCTGGAAGGTCTGACCCCAGTTCACCTCGGCGTCAAAGACGGGCGGAGGGGAGGGGTCGTAGGCCAGGTCATCCTCCCCGCCCTCAGAGTCTCCATCCCGGCCCCACGGCGAGTCACTCGCCCCTCTTCTCTCCATCTCTCCTTCATCCCCTCCTCTCTTAATCTCTCCTTCATCCCCTCCTCTCTTAATCTCTCCTTCATCCCTTCCTCTCTCAATCTCTCCTTCATCGCCTTCTCTCTCAATCTCTCCTTCATCCCCTTCTCTCTCAATCTCTCCTTCATCCCCTTCTCTCTCAATCTCTCCTTCATCCCCTCTTTGTCCTCTATCGATCCTTTCCACCCCTCCCTCCTCCCACCCCTCATCTACCCTCCCCGTCACCCCTCTGCCCACAGAAGGGCGCGGGACCCTACGGACGCTGTTGTCCACATCCAGCTGTGCCTGGGAGTCCGTCTCCATCTCCCTGAAGCTGTTCCCGGTTGTGGTCGCCTTGCGGTCCCCCCTCAGGGTGGCGGGGTCAGTCTCTGGCAGCAGAGCGGTGGACCGTTTGGTGACCGCGGGCCACGGGCTCGTAGTGCGGTCAACCGCCGCCCCCCCTCCCTGAGCCACGGGCGCGTCCCCGTGCGCTGTGAGAGGCTGCAGACGGCGGAGACGCTGGACCTGCTTGGCCCCGCCCCTTTTAGCGGGCCTCCGGGCGCGCCGACGCCTCGGCTCCACCGGGGGACGCCGCGTGGGTTCCGCCGCTCTCTCTGGCGGTCTTGGCCCCTCCCCCTCTGCTGCCCTCTCTTCTAAAATGAAGTGTCTCTTGGCTGGGTCTTCTGTTGGTCTCCTGGTTGGTCTATGGTGCTCTGTCTCTGCTGGTCTCTCTGCTGGTCTCTTCGCTCGTCTCACGGCTGCCTCTTGTCTTTCGGGTGACCTCTTTGCTGGTCTGTGTGCGTCTCTCTCTGCTGGTCTGTGTGCGTCTCTCTCTGCTGGTCTGTGTGTGTCTTTCTCTGCTGGTCTGTGTGCGTCTCTCTCTGCTGGTCTGTGTGTGTCTCTCTCTGCTGGTCTGTGTGCGTCTCTCTCTGCTGGTTGGAGCGCTTGTTTCTCCGCTGCTCTTCTTGCTGGTTTATGCTGCTCTGCCTCTGTTGGTCTCACTGCTGGTCTCTCTGCAAGTATGGGCCTCTCTCCCTCTGCTCGTCTCTCTGCTTGACTCTGCTGCTCAGTCTCTGCTGGTATGTCTGCTGGTTTTAGGAGGTCTCCCTCTCCTGCTACCGACTGTTGTGCTGGTTTCTGTTCCTCTGGTCTCGGCTGCAGTATGACTCCTCCCTGGCCGTTGACCTCCTTCCTCCTCCTCCTCCTCCTCCTCCTGTAGACGTGCAGGCCGGTATCTGAGCCGTTCCTCAGGGGGGCGCTGTCTCCCGTCTCATGCAGGTCGACGGAGAAGAGCTTGCGTTTGCGACTCAGAACGTAATCGTCGTAGTCATCTCCGTAGTCGGGCAGGCGGTTCTTCTTTCTCTCCTGGCGGTCCTCGGCTCCGCCTACTCTGGGGCGGCCTTCATCTTCGAGCTCCACCTCCTCCTCCTCCTCCTCCTCCACGTCTAAGACCTGCTCCCTCGGTGGAAAGCCAAACTCTGGGAGTAGAAGAGAAAGAAATGGAGAAAAGAGAAGAGAGATAGAAGACAAGACTGTCAAAAGGTCCATGGTGGGGACAACGGTGTGAATGGTCCATGACATCCCTGGGTGGCAGCACGGTGACCTACCTCGGACCCTCTCCTGGCCTTCTGGCCCGTCCAGTCTCATGTACTTAGAGAAACCGAACCTGGAGAAAGAGCACCCATCACGACATGACACATCAACGTCAACACGCCCTCTCCTGTCCTCAACCATAAGCTCCATCCTTCACAAAGTCAACGTTCTCTACAAGATCTGTTATTACACAACGCCCTCTGCTGGAGTTGTCAGGTATACCAACGCAGTATGAAACGAGATTAAACACAGATCTTTGCCCCCCCGCCTTCACAATCTCTCGCTCCCATCTCTACCACTGGCTTTACGTTACATTACAGTCTTTTAGCAGAAGCTTTTATCCAAAGCGACTAACAATAATTGCATTCTCAACGTAGGAAAAGCCAATGTACTACTACTCGCCAGAACTCACAAGTGCACCTCCTTTCTAAAACAAGTGACTAAGTGCATAATCTCATGCTGAAGGCAAAGTGCAAGAATAGCAATCTAAAATATAATAGGCGCTTAAGAGGGAGGATCGTGGTAGTACTACTTTAATCCTTTAATCATCCCTTTAGCGCTCTCTCCCTGACAGACCTTACCTGTCCAAGTAGAGAGGGTTCTCGTGGTAGAAGCAGGAGTTTTCGGTCTCCATGTGTGTGAGGCGCGTGTAGTCGTTAGGGTAGATGTAGGACATGTGAACCTGGGAGAGAGGAAACAACATGCTAACAGCTCAAGTGTGTGTTGATTAGATTAAACCTAGAAATGGTGCTCAGAGAGCACAGACCTCCGCCCCTGAATGCATTTCGTGGCTCTGCGAGCGCCAAAATTGAATGGGTTCTAAATTGGTTTCATAAAAAGCGGTCTGGTAGATTTTAGTGCAAAAAAAAAAGGAATGGAGGTGAATGGCCGGCCGTGTTTGGGTGGCTCGTGGACCCACGCCAGGATTCGGATCCTCTCCAGAATTTAATGAGCTCTAAGTTGGCCCATGCTACACCCCTCCACCGAGTTTCATGAAAACCAGTCTGGTAGTTGGTGCAGGTAGGGAGGTAGGTTGAGTGCACTTACAAACTGTAGCCCCTGGTAGCGAAGCAGAGGGAAGCCTTTGATGATGTAGCTGGGCTTGTAGGAACAGTCTGGCAACACACTCTGGAGGTACCTGCTGTCAATCTGAGGGACTACACACACACACACACACACACACACACACACACACACACACACACACACACACACACACACACACACACACACACACACACACACACACACACACACACACACACACACACACACACACACACACACACACACACACACACACACACACACACACACACACACACACACACACACACACACACACGGCAGGCCAGAGTTAAAACGAAAGGAAGCCAGAGATGGTGAGCGATGCGTCTATGTCTGTCTGTGTGTGTATGTGTGTGTGTGCTCTCTTACTCTTGTAGAACGAGTCTCGGGAGTCTTCTCTCAACATGTCGGCCCTGTTGGCAGGCTGGTTGCTGGGTGTGCTCTGAAGGGAGCGGGTGTGGCTGGCGGCGGTCTGTGGTACATGAGCTACATCGCTCATCCTCAGGGCAGATTCATCTGCAGGGGGGGGCGGAGACAGCAGCGGAGATCTGAGATTTATGGCCATAGCTGAAATTCTAGTGGTTCAGTCGGCGTGGTGTGGTTAAATAGTTGTGTGTTTGCCTGTCTGTCTCCAGTATAAGGGACAGGCAAACACACACATCTTTGAAGACCGGTGTGGCAAGCGCATTGTGTTGCCTCTGGGTATGAAATGCGCTATACAAATAAAGCTTTGGTTGATTGATTGAGCTCTACAACCCAGCTCTAGGGATGGGAATCAAAAACCGGTTCCCAGTGAATCGATTCCTTGGAATCGTTGGCCAAAATCCTTAACGATTCTGCTATTGATTCCTGTCGTTGCTGCGCGTGCGCAATGTCGTCACACGCACGCTGCCTTGTTTTGTTTTATTAGACCGCGGTAGAAGAAGCCAGCAACATGTCGTTTAAGCATAAACGTTCGAAAGTGTGGTTACATTTCACGCGACAAGATGACAACATGGCCACTTGCAAAAACCTTTATCATCAAAGGGGGGAAATACTACAAATATGCAAAAACATTTGGCCACACAGCATGATAACTTTGCAGGAATGTCACGTTTTTGATGCGCTCCGGAGTGACGACAGCAGCGCAGCTAACGTTAGTGTAGTCGAAGGTAAACTCCTCCAGAGTCCATGTGTGTTAGTGCCATTTGTTTAATTGTGTAAAGCAGCTTTCAATATATTAATAATTTCCATTTCCATCCATGTAATTTAGATGATGACGTTCAGAATCAGACTGGTGGTAGTCGGTCTGAAAAAATACTGATTTGTTTATGTCAGTTTTATTTTTGGTTCAAGGTGAATACACCTAAAACTGTAATTAGCATTTTCAAAGTAGTACATATAAAAGAAAATGAATGTTAATAAACCTGTTTGTACTCTTTTTTGACCAATGAGAATCGATAAGAGAATCGATAAGGAATCGGATCGATAAGCAGAATCGAAAATGGAATCGGAATCGCTAAAATCTTATCAATTCCCATCCCTACCCAGCTCCGCAACTACCTGCCTCAGATTGAAAATATGAGACCGTTTTCAACCTCTGCTCTCTTCAGATTGGCGAAAGCCAGTGTTGGGTGTTATGATTTAGTTTGTCTTTAAATCAAATCAAACTTTATTTGTATAGCGCATTTCATACGCAGAGGCAACACAATGCGCTTTACAGAGAGCAAATGGGGGGGGGGGGGGGGGCATAGGTCCCACCCCTACATATTCCAGAGGGAAGGAAAAAAAACAGTTTCACCCAGGGGTCAGAAAGGTGAACTGTAAAAATTCTTCCCTGACCTCCCTCAACAACACGATTGAGCAAGCTCCTGGAAAATGTTTGTCTATTGGCTAAGAACATTTACAGAGCAGTAAACATGGGCTTAATACTTCACAAGAGAGACATGACTAACAGTAGAGTGCACAAATAGTTACAGAGAAGTTGTCTACATGGTAGGCCATTATGTGTATGCTTTAACAACACTATGCCACTAGAGGGCGCTGCTAGATACTGAAGTGTGGCATCTGCTTGTGCTTGTATGTCAGCGTGTGTGTGTGCGCGTGTTCATACTCACTGGTGTAAAGAGAAATGTGCTTGGAGCCGATAATCGTAAATTTAAGGCCTTCCAGGTTGAGACGCCACTGTGTAAAAACAAACGATACACGCAAAGGTCAAACAGCCAATCAGAAGAAGCGCTGACAGACGGAGGGTGCTGTGGGCAGAGGCCATGGGCGACACACACTCACCACCACCTCCACGTGGTCAGTCCCTCTCTCGTTCTGCTTGTGGATCACCTCAAAGAAATACCTCTTCTGTCCCGACAGCCTGCGAGGGAACACCGTTACATCAGCACCATGGAATAGAATAGAATAGTACAGGTGCATCTCAGAAAATTAGAATATTGTGGAAATGTCATTATCTTCCGTAATTTAATTCAAACTGTCAAACTTTCATGTATTCTAGATACATTACACAAAGTGAAATATTTCAATCATTTTTTGTTTTAATCTTTATGATTGTACAGTATGTTCATTTATTACATTAGCAGGTCATTTAGCAGATGCTTTTATCTAAAGCGACTAACAATAATTGAATTTACCGTAGGAAAAGCCAAAGTACTACTACTTGCCAGAACTCACAAGTGCAGTGAGTCCTTTCTAAAACAAGTGACTAAGAGCGTAATCTAGTGCTGAAGACAAAGTGTAAGAATAGCAATCTTATACACTCAATACTTGGCTCCTTTTGCACAAATTACTGCATCAACCTGGAGCGTGGCATGGAGGCAATCAGCCTTGAAATATTTCACTTCATGTGTAACAATCTATAATATATTAAAGTTTCACTTTTTGAATTAAATTACCGAAAATAATGAGCTTTCCACAATATTCTAATTATATGAGATGCACCTATAGAATAAAGTAGAATAGAAAGTTTATTTGCCATATATATCCAGTACAGATACAGTATAGGTACATTGGAATTGCTTGTCCTTACAATATCTTATCAGCACTAATCAATTCCTCGTTCCATTCCTAGGTACGCAACCAGACATTATAAGGTTCCCAAACCCAATCAATCAATTTACTATCTCTAGACTATCAAATTGATCCTCATCTCATTTTATTTCATCCAATGTGTGATTGTGTCTGTAATATAGTCAGTGCAATTAATAAAGTTGAAGTATACAGTTGTACAGAGTCAATTGTTATTGTCTATTCTAAAGGCAAGAGTCAATTGTTATTGGCCGGGTTTCCCGAACGAGTTAAGAAGCACTTAACTCCAAAGTACTTCTTAACTCGTTCGGGAAACCCGGTCATTGTCTATTGTATAGGCAAGGTGTTCAAGTGTTGTCAGGTGTTGGTCGAGAGAGGGGGGGGGTGATAGGCCAATATGGGGTTGGGGAGGGGGTATATGCGTGGGGAGGGGGAGTGGGATTGAGAGACTGAACCATCAGAAAACAGAACAGTCGCAAGGGGGTAACTGTCCAGGGCAGAGCAGGGGTCAGGATAGAAGCTGTGGAGCCTGTCCTTCGCGGTCCTGATGCTCGGCCATCTTCCGTCTCTCCGGTGAGATAGTGCAGACAGGTGGCAGCTGGGGTGGTTGTTGTCCTTTGTGATGGAAATGGCGTTGGTTGTAGAGATCCTCGGTGGCT
>NC_140251.1:4135833-4145833 GCF_949987555.1 Borostomias antarcticus | reverse complement strand
CAACTGAACCACTAGAATTTCAGCTATGGCCCAGATACATCGTAAACCTACACCTCTGAAAGTACCAGTGAGACAGTGTTATCTGAGCTGCGCGTGTGTGTGTGTGTGTGTGTGTGTGGTAATTCTTACAGCTTGAAAGGGGAAGGGTAGACTAGGTCAGTCAAATCCATGTTAATGGGTGATCTATGATGAATGATCATTGTCTCTTCAGATACACGGTAGTTTGCTGATGTAAGCAGCCTTTTAAACACAGTTGGCCAGACAGCAGCTAGCTTAGTGGGCAAAACCTCCAGAGAGCTGGACGAGCTCTCAAAGACTCAATTCTTCAGGCACGACTACAACAGTTGGCTACCATGTGTTTTTCCTGGTCTCTAATGACATTCTTATCTTGCTGTATATCTTGTATTGGAGTCACATTAATCTGAGGCCGAACACTACCACCATGCTGTAAGGAGAGAAGATAGCTGTCATCTAACTTTAGCAGTGCACCCTAAATATAGTAGTAAGGTGATGACCTTAATATAGAAAATTAATGCTGCTCAAGCATACACTATTAGACACACGCGCACATAGACACACAAACACAGGGTTGGGCAGGCCTGGGCAGGTTATCTAGGGCTCCTTAAAGGTGAGCAAAATCAGTGGAAAGTAAGACAAGCGATCACACACACACGCACGCGCGCACGCGCACGCACACGCACACGCGCACACACACACACACACACACACACACACACACACACACACACACACACACACACACACACACACACACCTCTGGCCTCCAGGGCTGTGGGATGTAGCTTGAGCGCCAAACAGCTGAAATCTCCTCTGCATCAGATAAATAGTGCCCTCCAACCTGGAACAAAAAAAAAACCAAACACACACACACCCACAATCAAACAGACGCTAGCACTGACAAACTCTGTCAACAGGGTAAAACGTATGGTAAATAACTCCATGCTCATAACATCTGTCTTTCAGCCTTTCCTCGCTCAGTCTTACCTCTTTCGCTGGTGGTCTCCTCCAGGCGCCATCTTCATTGGCACCTACAGAGATTGGGAAGGGAGGGGACATTTGATCAGAAAGGAATAACAGAGACACACACTGACTGACTCCTGAGCCCCAAAGCGCCCTTCAGCAGTGTTTAAAAGCACCTGCCAAAACAAAAACACAAAAGCTTTTTCTGTCATAATAAGTCTCTCTAAAATTATACATATTTTATGTATATTTTCAGGCAACGCCACTGGGGACTGCGTGTGTGAGAAGGGAGTGGAGGAGACTAAACTACTGGTGGTCTGGTATGGTCTGTCATTACAAGGGTGGAGACGGACGCACACACACACACACACACACTTGGTATTACATCTGCAAAACACAAAGTAATTTTAGAGTGCTGGTGGTTGAGGACAGAAAATGAAGTTTGTTCTCAAGTCCCCCCCCCCCCTTCTCTTTCTCTCTTACACACACACACACACACACACACACACACACACACACACACACACACACACACACACACACACACACACACTCTCTCTCTCTCTCTCCCTCTATGCCAAGCCTTTATGAATTAGTCCTCCCTCAATTGCTCTATTCAGGAACTGGTTGAAAGTCTTATTTTCACTCTCTACAATCAGAGGTAAGAGGTTATCCTTGCTACCATCGCCTAGCCTACCCCCCACACAGTGACAGAGCAAGGCTATACAACAGAGTGAAACTTTATTCAACTTAATTTAACCACACACAGCCTACTCTGGGCGCCTGTTTAAGGGACAGTTGGTTTCCTTGCTCCTAAGAATACCCCCATTGTGAGAAGGGGGCTATGGCTCAGGAATGTGTGTATGCGTGTGTGTGTGTAACGAGATAGATCTAGACTGCTGCTCCTGTCACATAGAGGCATGCGTTTACATGTCTAGCTTTGTCATTGTGTAGTACTCATGTGTTCCTCAACCCTCTCCGCACACATAGTGTATGTACAGACACACACACACACCTGACAATTCTCCTCTCCCTCCAGGACACCGGGGTGTCTTGGAGTCATTAGTGTGTTGGTGTGTGTGTGTGTGCGTGTGTCAGGTTGGGGGTGGGGGTTTGGAGCCCCAGTGAGAATCCGCACATTCCCGTGAGTGTAACCCTTGAGTCCTCCTGACCCCACACTCCCTCTCACACACAGACTCCTGATCAGAGGGGAGGCAGAGTGGAGAATTACAGAGAACAGCCAGTGGAGTGGAGCTGAGTGGAGGCGAAGTGACTGTCAAATACACACTAACAAGGCTTTCCTGTCACTCCCCCTGAACACAAACAAACTGAAAAAGGCACACAACATCCTGGCCTGGTTCATGGACACCTGTGGAATTTAACATGCAACTTTCAGCAGCAAGCAGGGGTGAGAGTGATTTAAAATGTGTCTGCTTGGCAGGTGACTGCAGCAGGCTAAGCAATTACCTTGTTGTCAAGACTACGAATCACAGTGCAAGTCTTGCCACATTCGAATGTTTTTTTCTAACAGCAGTCAGAAAGGTCAAACGCTTCAATGGCTGTTTAAGTGAGCTGGTGAGTAATTCATTGCACCATCATAGCGATGGCATAGTTCGATAAGGAACAAAGCGACCCTGTAGTGTGGTCAGCTGCGAGCCAGTAGAGCCAGCGCACTTGTTGATCAAAGGCGGGCTAGCTAAACTAGCGTGCTACTGCTAGGTCCCCCTGTAGATCTACTTACGGGTATTGGAGCTCCATGCATTTGCAGCAACAAACTCGTGATAAACTGCGAGGGCTGCGACCACTAGAATGACTCCAAAAAGAAAATATTTGCCGTTGCGTCGCAGTTTCTTCACTGGAAAGAAGAATTTGATCATTTTCTTTGCGAAAGTCTTCAGTAAGAATTCACCCGTAGAAGAGTGGCTTTGTCTGAGCGGACCGATCACCCGTCAGCCTCAGTCCAGCAGGACCGATCACCCGTCAGCCTCAGTCCAGCAGGACCGATCACCCGTCAGCCTCAGTCCAGCAGGACCGATCACCCGTCAGCCTCAGTCCAGCAGCCGTGCGGGCGACACACCGGCGCCCCGAACACTACTCCGCTCACGTACCAGGGAAACGGAACTTCTCATCCCGTTAACAACTCGGCCGTTACCGACTAGGCTGCCGGTGCTCTGAATTAACATCCAATTCAGTTCCTTTTATCAAATGGGAAGCACTTGAAGCAGGCCACTGCTTACTGGAGTTGTCTGTAAGCAACGTGGTACACAACACTTGACTGTAGCGCCGTTCGGTTCCATACACCGACCGAGCAGCCAGGTACAGGCAGTGGGAATCAATCACGAGCCTCGACTCACACACACACAACCCGAGCAGGGGCGGGGGGAGGAGTCACACTGGCCGCACCCGTCTGCCGATAGAGGCTTTACCTGTGAAACAGGTAGGACTGTCCAATACTATATTGTAGGTATGGGCCTATATGAAAGTAAACAGACCGAATCACTTAATTTCATAATTTAGGGGACAATTTTAACTGCTGCCCCCTGGACACCGCTCCTTTAGATGGCCAAAGTTCAAGAGAAAGAACTGGGGACCAGCAGTAGGGCTAATTCTTAATTTGCACATGCTTTTTTATTTATGTATTGTGAGACAAAAAGATTTGAGTCGAAGCAATTTAGTGAAAAGAGATTCAAAGTTTAAAATGTACAGGGTAAGCTATATGCAGTTTTCTGAAATGGGCGCAGTCTTATATGCAGGCTTAGTTGCTCCATCTCCACAGCAGCAATTTCGACCTGTCATTGCAGGGTAAACACGCGTGTAATTAATAACATTAATTATGGCACTGTTACATTCCGGATTTAGGAGGACCAGAGCTCGGATATTTATACTGACTCACTGGAACGGCTGACACTCAATAGATAAATTACACCCGTGTTTACCCTGCTATGACATGGCAAAATGGCTGCTGGGAAAAGGGTCTACAGCGTCCTAAATTCATCAAGGGCCTTCTATCACTGTGCAAGTCTCTTTAACAAGAACGTGGCGACCTTCTTCTGTCAGCTGTTTGTATGCATGTGTGTGCCTTCTCAAACGGAGAAGGGATTGTGTCCGTAAACTGACACCTCAGATGGCCCTGATAGCGCCCAGGCAACGACCCTACTCCAGGGAGAGAGATCTGGACTGGGCGACTCTTTGTTCTCTACCTTATCAGATCACAGCAGTGAGCAGCCATGTTTGGAGTTGTTTATCCTCCTCCTTGTGAGTTAGGCTGTGCTGTGCTGACGCAGGAAAGGAGAAGAGGGAGTGACATTTTTATTGAGATGGAACCAGAGTGTGACTCTCCACTGAGTTAATTGTTTTTATCTACTAATTTATTCATTGAGGAGGAAACCGAGACACAGCTGTGTGAGAGAATTAAGATCACTTGATAAAATGTCATTGGCACCCGATATCCCCGTGAAAACACACTGGGGTTGCAGTGAATGGTCTGTGGTGTTTGCAGGCAGTACCACAGGTGCATGGATCAGACTACAATCGAGTTAATTAATTGAATGTTCTTCAAATAATTACCCAAGCTGGCCATCACAATCTTTCTGCCTCACACAGACGGTTTTGTTGTGCTTCCAGAGAAGCTGGCTACTTATCATTCAGTGATTTGGCAAGTGGACGCACGAACAGTAACCTGGCTGCATTGTCAAAATGGAAACAAACAGAGCATGTCTTGAGCAGTTGTTGATGTTTATTAGCAATCAGTCAGAGTAAACCCAGCCCTGGCTCATCACACAGATACAAACCAACTAGAACGCGCCTAACTTTCCACCCCCTCCTTAGAACCCTCCCCTGGCCCTTTGATGTCTGCAGGTCTAAAGGTTTTTAATGGGAGCAAACAATAAAGCTGCAGTTAAAGGAGCTCCTGTCATTTCTTCCACCCGTCTAGATTAAATAGGTTGGAGCTAGGGTCTAAAGGAGAAGGCAATGGATTAGCAGCTGCAAGGGCGAGTGCCTAGGTCACAAATAGACCCCCAAGTTAGCGTTGTACAGAACATATGCACGTTGAGATGTGTATATATATGATATGCACACGTATTGTACAGTACTGTACAATTCATCTAAGACTGAGCTTCCGTTTGTCTTCTGCGAGTCCATCCAGGAGAAGCTGCTTTAGTTCATACAGGTGGCTTCCACACAGATCTTCCAGTTATTTATCATCGTCATCCTCGTACAATTTAAGAATAATTACACGCACACACAAAAAAAAGAGAACAGTCAATTTGTTTCAAAGTGAAAAGGAACAGTCTGGTTACCCTGGATGCTATAGTGGAGTTGATAGAGAAGCCTTGACTCCAGAGATTCTACCAGACGAACTGGTCTCATCACTCCTCCTGTCTGCAGCACTGCTACATACTTCAAAACAGACACCATATCACTCAACCCCCCCCCCACACACACACGCACGCACGCACACACACACACACAGTGTTCTGAACTGGCGCTCCGGGTGTTGATCAGCTGGCCCAAGAACGTGAGGGAGGGGTGTGTGGTAGGCCGGTAGCAGGGTTCCCAGGGTGAGTGTAGGGGGAAGCAGGGGGTAGTGCAAGTGACAGGGGGATGGACTAGCCCTTGACGGGTGAGGGTTGGAGCTTTGGGAACGCACAAGGACCGGGCCACACCACTCAGACGCACACACACACACTAAGCGATGGGATAAGGAGGTGGGGCTGACTCAACGTCAGTCCCGCCGCTGAGCACAGTAAGCTTAGAGAGGCTCCGCCTAGCCAGCTAGCTGCCATGGCGAAAGCACGGACGCAGGAAAAGCCAGCGAAGACGCAGACAAAATCAGTGCTTTCTCTTTCATACTCGACTCATTCACACAACGCAAAAAAACACTCAATAAACACAAATGGCTGAAGTTATGAAAGTCTTAAGTAAAGACAGACTGCACCACAGTCACATCTCCATCTAAATCATCTACTCCTGTGCTCCATTCGCCTCCATTTCCATCGCTCCACCATTCTCCTCTCCAGATTTGCTCTTCTCAGCATTCTGTCAATCACAACAGAGAGAGAGAGAGGATGAAGAGAGAGACCGTGATTAATAGTACTCCTTTTATCTGGTTGTTTTGTTCTGCAATGTGTCAATACAGTTGTACGGGTTTACCCTGCCCTCTTGGGGATCGCTTGGAGAATTACATCCAACTGCCATTATGCTTCGGGGACTGTGCCGTTTACTTTAGCCCCTCCCACATACACACCCACCTCCAAATTAGTCTTCCCCCTCACCTTGGCGTCCTTCTCAGCAAACTTCTGGAACATGTTGGCATAGAGGCGCTTGTCTACCTCATGTTGCTCTTTGACCAGTTTCTGACACAGAATCACCTTTAAAAGAGTATTCAGGAAAGAGAAGTTGACAAAACACACCTCTGGGTTAATCTGTGAAAAATAATAATTACAAAAAAAATGATTTACGCCCTCTTTATCTAATTTTATAATACCTGGGTCTTGGCTGCCTTGTTGCCAGGATACAGTTGAGCGACACGCTGGAAGTCTCCTCTTGCCCTGTCAAACTCCTTCATGGCCAACAGCGCCTCACCCCTTCGGAACAGAGCTTTCTCATTGGCCTCATCCAGCTCCAGAGCCTACACACACCAACACCAAACACCATATCTAAAACCAGAACACTCTTCCCCCAACATGGTGACCATGATGATTTCGGTATTGGCAGATGTTAGTCCTTTTTTAATATATCGGTACTAATATATATGTGTTGGTCAGATGTGCAAAACAGGGCAGATGTGAACAGTTATTTCTGTGTAGCTGCTGGAAACAATGTGTAAACCTATGATTGATTGGCTTTTACAAATGTTTTGGAAACACCGCAGACAGTGCTTACATGTGTTTTTCAATATGTACAAATTTTGATTATCATAGAAACTTTTTATACAGAGCATATCGACATCTGTAAATATCGGTTATCGGCCCTAACGGCAATGTTAATGGCCGGGTTTCCCGATAAAGAACCTTCTTAAGGAACCCTTTTTAAGCAACCCTTTGTATGGGAGTTAAGAAGTACTTTGGAGTCAAGTGTATCTTAACTCGTTCGGGAAACCCGGGCCAATATCTTGTTATTGGCCAAAAGGTTCATATTGGTGCATCCCTAATGATATATGCACGATGTATGTGTGATATATGTACCTTTTCGCAGTTCTCCAAGGCAGGCTTTGGCTCATGCAGCTTCAGGAAGCACATGGCCAAGTTCAGATGCGCCGCCAATCGCAGAGCTTTAGCCTTCTCTTGATCCTCTCCTGCCAAACCTGATTCATTCTCCAGCCAAGACACGATCCTCTTATACTGCACAGACGCCTGCTTGAACTTCCCCTCCTAAATAAATAAAAAAGCAAACACACACAGGTTGACTTTTCAGTTATGTTCACTGTGCTACCCCTAGCATTTATGACGCCTCTTAATAAATGCATACGTAGAGTTATAGGTGGCACACCTTAAAGTACTGTGTTCCCTTTTCCTTGACGATTACACTCTGCTCCAGTTTCTCAAGGGAGTTCATCTCCCATGATTCCTTTGCCTGGGGAACAGAAAGAACATGTTTCAGTTCAGAGTGGGACAACCAGAGTCAGACCAGACAGCCCAATGGCACAGCAGAAGCTTCACAGTATGCGGGTCAACAGGGATCACTTGGCCACACCTATCCAAAAGGCAGAAGTAACCATTACTTGTCTTCTGGAGAGACTTGAGCGTGTGTACAGTGTGCCCGAGCGTCTGAACCTGTACCTTCTCAAATGCTGTCAGCTTGATTTTGTATTCCAGCGTGGCTTCTCCAGGAATGTTGTACTTTGCGTTTCCCGTCTTTCCATATCCATATCTGGAAAACACAAACACCTCTTAATATACCAATGAAGACATAACAACAATACTCAGAAATCCTTCAGGGGTGGAAGGGGGGGGTCTAAGTATGGCTACTAACTAAATTGTGTTTGTATCTCATACTTAGGTTTGATGATGAAAAGGGACTCCTCTCCCTGCTCCATAGCCATCAGACACTTCTCCAAACCACTTGGCAGGCCCAGACTCTCTCCGTCTCCCACCTCAAACTTCAGCTCTCTCTGGTCAAACACACGGCCCTCGAAGCTGCCCTCCACGGTCACTGCAGACATGGGACCGGGAGAGTGAGTATACCATAAACGCATTCATTCTCATAGCAAAACGAACTGACCATGTGCGTGTGTGTTTTACCCTCCACAGAAGCTCCTTCGTTGGGTTTGGTGTAGCCCTCGCCTTTGGTGATGATGCGGTGAATGATTCCCCCATCCTCATCCTGAGTAATGTCCTCACCTCGGAAATCAAACAGTTCCACCTACACACACACACACACAGCCTGAAATTGAAGATCTGTTGGCAGGCCTGTGAACAGCTTCAACTTTGAAAGTAGAAAGACACATTAACACTCGCCGTCACAGCCTTACCTGGAACACCAGGGTGGCATTGGGTGGTATCTTGGGGGGGCTGCCTGCAGAGCCATAGGCATACTCCGGCTTACAGATGAGCTGGCTCAGCTCTCCCACTTTCATCGTAGCTACACCCAGATCCCATGCCTTGATCACTTGACCTAAACACACACGAGATAGACAGTACATAAGGACACTGACTGACAACAACGACGACAAGGTCCTGTCCTTCACGACCTGCACCGCAAGCGCCAAATGTGTGTTGGGAGAGGGACAGGTACTCGCCTTTCCCCAACTCAAATGAGAACTTCTCTCCTCGGTCACGGCTTGAGTCGAACTGAGTGCCATCCAACAGGGTTCCCACGTAGTGAACAAACACCTTATCGCCGGTCATAGGCAGCTCAGTGCCTGTCCCCTCCCTCTTTACCAGCTAGAGACAGACACAAGGAGAGCAGGAGGGCAAGAGAGAAAGAGTGTGGGGTTAAAATTAGAGTTTGAGCATGCACAATGTACAGTGTCTGTGTGTGTGTATTGGGAATTAACAGAGAAACTAATTGATGAGAGTCATCATCGTTGCCCTATTGCATCCACCTCATTGCACCCTGACAGCATGGCGCAGACTTTTACTTAGCTACAGATTTGATTTTTGTCAACAAACATCTGATCTATATTACACAGTGGTTGTTAGCTATCGGGTAAATCAGAACGAGAAAGTTCCGTGGGGTAACGCCTGTCTGTCCCAAGGAAAAGGACAAGAGAGCTGAGTGACTGTGTGGCAAGTGTTCCTCGGACGGATTCCAGGTGATTCTAGAAGTGCATAACTGTTAGCTTAGCTAGCTATCAGATATATATCTAGGTAACTAACCGGTAGCCCTCACTATGGAAAGCATAAGACAGGGCGTGTGAGGAGTCTGATTGGGGCTGCGGCCCCTTGCACTGCGTTACTAGCCGGCTGGAATGGGGCTAGTGGAGAGGGTAAGGTTTACGCTAACTGGATAACGTAAAGATAGCTAGCTACGTGTGTTCATTCCTATAGCCAACGGTGTTAGTTATAATATTAAGACATAAAACGAGTCCCAATTTGAGTCTAAGGTAAACGGATAACGTTATGCTACCTCGTGACAAACACTTCTCATGTAGCTAGCTAGCTAACTGGTTAACGACACGCTAGCTAGCCTGCTATCGTTACTTTATCTTGCATATAAATCAAATAGGATACGCGTGGAGAGCACGCTTGTTCTCGGAGTCGGACTGCTGCAGCAGTCATTCACACACATGGTCACGATCACACAGTCATTCACACACATGGTCACGATCACACAGTCATTCACACACATGGTCACGATCACACAGTCATTCACACACATGCTCACGATCACGCAGGCTGCAAGCTAACTAACGTTTGCGTCTCACAAATGCTAACGTTAGCTAGCACGAGAGACCTGACGGCAACGTTAGCCGGTAGTTAGCTAGCTTGCAAACCAACATAAGCGTCCAAGCACTAACCTTTAAAACACCTCCATCTTTCTTAAGCGTGACATCCTCTCCCTCCATTGTCATGTT
>NC_140251.1:4115833-4130833 GCF_949987555.1 Borostomias antarcticus | reverse complement strand
GTGTGCGCGTGCATGTGTGTGTGGGCGCTTACGTGTGTGTGGGCGTGCATGCGCACCAGGAGTCGACTGAAGGCCAAGAACCTGATGTACGTCAAACAGATCCTGTTTGTGCTGGAAGCGCTGGTTCGAGTCCTGGGAGGTCAGTGTGGATTTCTGTGTGATCTTGTTGGACGAGGAGTTGAGTGAGTTGTGATGTCATTTAAAAAAGCATCTTTTTTCTTTGCTGTGTTTGCAGGAAAGGTAGGGCAAAACCCACAGAGCCAGACCACTCAGACAGGTAATACAAGACGCGCGCACACAGACACACACACACACACACCGACACACACACACACACACACACACACACACCAATTCAGGGCTTCATCCATGTCTCCCTCTGCTCTCAGGAACAGAACTGCTCACCCTCAACAACTTCCTGTTCAAGGCTCAGATAGACAACATCAACCTGTTCAAGGTGGGAATGAATATGATGTCACCATAACCACGTTACAACCACACCTCAATCTTACCACACCCAGTAGTGTATAACGACCACAACCTCAACCTCAACCTCACCTTGACCATCCTTGGCTTCATTGCATTCTCTCTCTGTAGATGCAGAGATACTTTGAGAAGAGCATGATCAGTAGAAAGGTAAGAGGAATGATATATGATGATTATTGTTGGTATTGAAGAATCATTGGCCGAAGAGGAAAGTAGTTTGCCAGAACAGAATTGCGGATCAGATTCAACATTTATTTCGTCAAACAGCCTAGGGAATTCTGCGTCAGTCACAGAAACGCGTTGGCAGACAACGTTCCTTGATCAGACAACACGGTATTCAGTTTGGCCCACCTTTATTGTCGGTGGCCTGTATCTATACATAGTTTCAGTCCAATGCCTAGAGTTCTCTCCAACTACAGTATGACCTTACACACCAGCGGGCAGTGGGCTTCGTATGGATGTGCACTTGATCTCCTCCAGAAACTTGAGCATGACCAACTGAGGCATGTACAGTCTTGTGCAGAGAATACTCATGGCACTTGTGACAGAAAAACCTCTTATCATGGAACGTGTGCGTGTCTGTTTGAGTGTGTGTATGCATGCGTGTGTACAGCATTTGTGTCTGAAGTGGGGAGAAACGGTGTTTACCTTGTCCCCGTCTCCTGTACTGTATAAAGTGATGTACATTGCCATGCGTGTGCTCTCTCTCTGTAGCTGTCTGGTTTCGTGGAAAAGTATGGAGGGACTGGCGTCACGCCACACACACACAACAGCTCTGCCACACACACCTCCAACAAAGAGAACCGTCGCACTGAAGGCTTGAGCCGCTACCTACAGACACTGTCTAATGCAGATACAGGTTAGTACACACACACACACACACACACACACACACTCTCATTTTCATGAGAATAACAAGTGAGGATGAATATGAAGTACATGCATAGCAAGCCCCCCCCCCCCCCACTGTACCTCTCTCTATGTGCAGTACACCCTCCAGACCAGCAGGGGCCAGTAGAGGAGCAGAGGGTGCTGTCTGCCTCACCTCTGATGCAGGTCGAGGGCTTTCTCATGGCTCTCACCAACACCAACACTGATGGCAGGGTGGTGGTGCACAACGAAGGTAAACACACACACGCACAAGCTATAATGTAGTATATTTGTTTCCTTTCCCACAGTCTCTTTTCTGTGTATGTGGCATGCCCCTCTTATCTTATCTTATCTTATCTTATCTTATCTTATCTTATCTCTCCAGGCTGTGTTTCGGCAAGCAGTGTTAAGTTCCTCCTGTTGAATCCTGCAGTGCACTTTGCTCAGGTGCTAAAAGACTGTAGAGCAGTCATCATCGCTGGAGGCACCATGCAGCCTGTAAGACTAACACACACACACACACACACACACACACACACACACACACACACACACACACACACAGTAGTGTACTATAATGATGCTCTGTGTGACTCTTGAAGGTGTGTGTGTAGGTTTCTGACTTTAAACAGGAGCTGCTGTTCTCTGCTGGAGTGTCCGAGGATCGCATCACTGAGTTCTCGTGCGGTGAGATTACGTGTAGTGTAATTACTGTGGTGGAAATTCGATAAAGCAAGGTGTTCTTTGGAAATGTATTGAATGCCAACTATCAGAAAGTAATAAGTACGTTTATTAAAGCAATGTACCGGTACAACTTTCTGGAGAAAGGTTCAGAGTGAGATGAGAGTGAGAGAGCGAGCCCCGAGACTAGATTCATGTTAGTTTATATAGGCTTCTCGGTCAGTCTGACCGCCCATCTGTTATGCCAAGGGTCAATATGGTTACAAAATATACAGATAGTTCTGCCTGACATAGCATGAGTTATTTCCCCCCTCAAGCCACAAGGGGAAGTGGGTACCAGCCTTCCCAGGCTTTGGGGACGTAAGTCGGCTAGCTGTCATCTAAGTGAAGGGTTATGCTTGGTTTCACATCATGAATCTAGTGGTGCTAAATACTGATCAGACATTACTCCATACAACACATACATCTGATTAATAAAATTCAATTACATTACACATAGTGATATGAGATTACACATAGTGATATGAGATTACACATAGTGATATGAGATTACACATAGTGATATGAGATTACACATAGTGATAGCATATGAAGGGTGTGTGTTGAGATTACACATAGTGATAGTACATGGAGGGTGTGTTGAGATTACACATAGTGATAGCACATGAAGGGTGTGTGTTGAGATTACATAGTGATAGCACATGAAGGGTGTGTTGAGATTACACAGTGATAGCACATGGAGGGTGTGTGTTGATATTACACAGTGGTAGCACATGGAGGCTGTCTTTCTCAGGGGCTTGCTCTACTGCTGGGTGATGCATGTCTGGTGTCAGGAAGCGTGGGCGTCTCTCTGTCTCTGCTGCAGGTCATGTCATCCCCCCGGAGAATATCCTGCCCGTAGTCCTGTCCAGAGGCCCCTCTGGTCAGGAGCTGGACTTCACCTTCCAGAACAGAGACACACCACGCATGGTAACACGCGTCTTAGCACCCGCATGGCTAGCCGGACTGATACGAGACCGAAACAAGGCCCCCTTTACAAAAAAAAAAAGCGTCTTTTGTCTTTCCGCGTGCGTACGCCTAGATGGACGAGACCGGCCGCGTCCTCAACAACCTCTGCAACGTGGTTCCCGGGGGCGTGGTGTGTTTCTTCCCCTCCTACGAGTACTCCAGGAGGATTGTGGGACACTGGGAGAGCAGCGGAGTCCTCGCTCGTCTCGCCAGCAAGAAGAAGGTGTGCGCAGGCGCGGAGAAGTAGCGTCGATGAGTAAAAGGGGGCCTCGGCGAGGAGTTGACACAGGAAGATCAGATGTACACTAGTGTGTTTCTGATGGGGATCCTTTCATAAACACAACGAAACTGAACACCGTGCACTGGAAACGCACTCGGTTTGAAACGCCAGAAGAGCGTCCAGGGCTCTCGATGGGGATTAACGTTCAGGCTTCTCTCCACAGATCTTCCAGGAGCCGAGGAAAGCGAGCCAGGTGGAGCAGGTGCTGAACGAGTTCTCGCGCTGCATCCAGGTGAGGGCGTCTACAGGAGCCAAGCCAAGAGGTGGACGACTGCCGACTCATTCTCACTCCCTCTATAGGCTAACCTGTCCACGCTTCAATCTCTACCTCACCTATATATATATATATATATATTTCTCTCTACCTCTATCTATCTCTCTCTACCTCTATCTCTCTCTACCTCTATTTCTCTCTACCTCTATCTCTATTTCACTCTACCTCTATCCATCTCTTTTTTTGCCTCTATCTCTTTCTACCTCTAGCTCTTTCCATCTATTTCTATCTACCTCTGTATCTCTTTCTACCAATTTCTACCTCTCTCTCTCTCTCTCTCTCTCTCAGAGGTGTGTGGTGGATGGAAGTGGTCTCTCAGGAGCGTTGCTGTTCTCAGTGGTCGGAGGAAAGATGAGCGAGGGCATCAACTTCTCAGATGAACTGGGCAGGTGTGTGTGTGTGTGTGAGAGAGAGAGAGAGAGAGTGAGTGAGTGTAAGCTGTGTGTAGGTTTTATCTCTCGATTAGTCTACAGGTATATGTTCATGTTCATGCGTTAATCGATTCAAAGGGAGAAGGGATTTATATTGTGATACACTATTCTTGTTTCATGACCGATGCAGACTTTTGGCAACATGCCCAGGCCTGGACGCCGATTGAGAACGTGTTGAGTAGGCTATATGTTTTAAGAACATGCGTGTTATGCAACATTCATTCAGAAAACTGTAAATCACTTAAATTAGTGTACTGAAAAGAACGGCTGGCCTAGACGACACAACCGTGAGAGAAAAAGGCTATGCCTTCTCTCTCTTATCTCTGTGTGTGTGTGTGTGTGTGTGTGTGTGTGTGTGTGTGTGTGTGTGTGTGTGTGTGTGTGTGTGTGTGTGTGTGTGTTTACAGGTGCATAGTGATGGTGGGAATGCCGTATCCAAACATCAAGTCTCCAGAGTTGCAGGAAAAAATGGCCTATCTAGACAAAAACCTGGTGAGACACACACACACACACATATATACACACACACACTTGGACTCCCCCCCCCTCTCTCTTCACAGCTTGTCTCTGACCTTCAGCTCTGCTCTCTCTCTGTCTCTCTCAGCCGCACACAGGGGGAAAGAGTCCAGGCCAGGCCCTGATAGAAAACCTCTGCATGAGGGCTGTCAATCAGTCTATAGGTAACCCTGTCTATCTCTCAATCAGTCTATAGGTAACCCTGTCTATCTCTCAATCAGTCTATAGGTAACCCTGTCTCTCTCAATCAGTCTATAGGTAACCCTGTCTCTCTCAATCGGTCTATAGGTAACCCTGTCTCTCTCAATCAGTCTATAGGTAACCCTGTCTCTCTCAATCGGTCTATAGGTAACCCTGTCTATCTCTCAATCAGTCTATAGGTAACCCTGTCTCTCTCAATCGGTCTATAGGTAACCCTGTCTATCTCTCAATCAGTCTATAGGTAACCCTGTCTATCTCTCAATCGGTCTATAGGTAACCCTGTCTATCTCTCAATCGGTCTATAGTTAACCCTGTCTATCTCTCAATCGGTCTATAGGTAACCCTGTCTATCTCTCAATCGGTCTATAGGTAACCCTGTCTATCTCTCAATCAGTCTATAGGTAACCCTGTCTATCTCTCAATCGGTCTATAGTTAACCCTGTCTATCTCTCAATCGGTCTATAGTTAACCCTGTCTATCTCTCAATCGGTCTATAGTTAACCCTGTCTATCTCTCAATCGGTCTATAGGTAACCCTGTCTATCTCTCAATCGGTCTATAGGTAACCCTGTCTATCTCTCAATCAGTCTATAGGTAACCCTGTCTATCTCTCAATCGGTCTATAGGTAACCCTGTCTATCTCTCAATCAGTCTATAGGTAACCCTGTCTATCTCTCAATCAGTCTATAGGTAACCCTGTCTATCTCTCAATCAGTCTATAGGTAACCCTGTCTATCTCTCAATCAGTCTATAGGTAACCCTGTCTATCTCTCAATCGGTCTATAGGTAACCCTGTCTATCTCTCAATCGGTCTATAGATAGTCAATAAAAAACAAAACAATGAGTAAATAAGTAAAACAAGAGCAAAGTCTCATGCTGGGTTGAAAGCCAAGGAATAAAAATAGGTTTTATTCAGTCCATGTTTCCAATTTAAAGAGTTTCCAGGTTTTACTCATTGCAAAAGTAAGTCTTACTCAGTTAGCCAGTTTTGTGAAACACCCTCCTGGTTCTCTCTGTTTGCCCACCTCCTATTCTTTATATACCATACTCTGCAGCCCACCTCCTATTCTTTATACCACACTCTGCAGGCAGGGCTATCCGTCACCGTGGCGACTATGCGTGCATAGTGCTGTGTGACCGTCGCTACTCTCGACCAGCGACGCTCGCTAAACTCCCCAGCTGGATCAGGGCCCAGACACAAACACACAGCAGCTTCGGCCCCGCGTTCGCTGGGCTGCGACGGGTAAGGGACTATCTCTCTCTCTCTCACACACACACACACACACAAATACAGATCTGTAGATTTTATTAGCTCTTATGTGGAATTCTAATTAACCTACCTATAATGATGTGCAATTTCCCCTCTGTGACCAAAAAGCACCTAATATATTACCTCTGTAATTAACTCATTTGAAGTAATTATACCTTGCCTGATTGCGTTTTCTCTCCCTCTGCTCTGTCTTACTCAGTTCTTCATAGAAAAGAAGCAGAAACCGCAGTCTTAGGAAGAGGAGGATGCTGGTGATTGATAATGATGATTGCGCTTAGATTAAGCTCCGCTCAGATGAAAAGCTGTTCTAAAGGTCAAAGTTCAGACTAAAACACTTCCTAGTTTGTCTTGCGTCAAAGTAAATGGGGCGTATTTAATGCAAAAAGCCATTTATTGAATGAAAGGACATTAGTGACATTATGCTTGACGCGTGCTGCGTCAGTGTGTTATCTTTAAATTGGCTTCCTAATCTTTATACACTTGAAGTTGGTTCTTTGCACATTTGTCTGTCAAATATAATACGTGTATGTACAACTACAATCACAGATGATTCCAGTTTGGATGTGTCCACCTTTTAATTGTTAATTTCATTAATAACTATACAATAAACATGTATATTCACTTGAATTCTATTCAATTTCTTTTTGCCAAAACAAGGCAAATATACAATCATCATCGTTCCAGATGCTTGGTTTGTTAGTGATGAGTTCTACAGAAGGCCAGTAGGGGGAGACATTGCAGTAAACCAGGATGGTCTCATGCTGCTACAGCCTCTATCCACTGATACACGGACAAGTCCATCTCCTTCTTTGTCACTCCAACTCCTAAGACAGGGCAGAAGCATCATCTCCAGAAAAAGAATCTCTACAAAACTGCAGCGTGTCTGTTTCAGACTGACCCCCCTGGACAAGCAGGGGTTTCTCCTCTAGAGAACAACCTCAAAATGGTGCTCAAGAGTTCCATTCGTTCTGATTGGCTGGTCCCCACAATCACGCCTCCCAGTCGTCCTCCTCGTCTGCAGCTGGCTGGGGGGCGGGAAGGGGCGGGATCACGTCCGACATCCTAGCGAATGCGCTGCCAGAACTGGCCGGTGCGTCGGCCGAGTCCCCGCCTGCCGGCCCCTTCCCAGAGATGCCTGCAGGACAAGGACACAAGGTGACTTCCACACTCCCCTAACAGCTCTGTCAGCACGGCAGGGAGGGCTGGCGCAACATAGAGGCTCACCTTTCCTGCGCATGGCCAGCTTATTGAACAGATCCGACATGAAGTCCCCCCCACTGGCTGCCGCCCCTACTACTGGGAGAGGGGAAGAGCAGGGGCCGGAGAGGAAGAGAGAGAGAGAGAGGGCAAATAAAGGATTAGAACCCAATATTACACTTCAGAGTTTCCCAGCCAGTCCCAGAATGATGTGGGGGTGGGACTCAGTGAAACAGAGGACTTATTCTCCCAGCGAAGGTCACATAAGAGTGTAGTCTGAGAGGAATGATGCAGCATTTAAATGAAATCCGCATTTTAATGAAGGTGGCATCTTTGATTAATGAAGGTCACAAAGCCAGAAGCGGCTCAATTGGACCGTGATAACTCCCACCAACACACACACAAATTAGAATGTGCTAATTTAGACTTTGTGAGACAACCCCTGTAAGACATTTTTTGGCTAATTGACATAATTTGAAACATCTCACAGGCTGTGAGGCACAAGTCTCCTGAAATATCTAGTGGCTCACACTGTGTCATATCTCACAGCTTTGATTGGTTGACTGGCTGACTGATTGGTTGACTCAGTGGACATTCGGAAATATTTAAAATATTGCTCCAGATCAATTTCTCTCATGGTGGACGAGGTTAAACTCCCCCTGTTCGTCTGTTCTGCTCTGGAGGATCACTTCTTCTTCCTCTAGCATTAGTACATCTGCAACCTTAATGTTATATGCAAGTGAAAGGGCTCCAGTATTCATTCAATCATACAATTAATGTTTCCTTTTTACCTTTTTTTTTATTCACCAAACTACCTTTTCAGACTGTTTTTTTAATGTTTGCAAATGTTTGGGGCGAACACAAAGCTAACTGAAAAAAGTTTTAAATGGTCTGCAAACGTTGAAGGAAAAACCAGAGAGTTTTTTCCTCAGAGAGAGGAGAGTGAACGACGATGGCGGAGGATTTGGTGTCAAAGGTAGAAGCACCTATTTCACTTTCCAATATTTCGGTTTCGGATTGAAACCCAATGCTTATAGGGAACCTGATAACGTTAATGAGGATATCTAGAGCTTCTTCTTGGGTGAAAACTGAGGTAAACAAACCAGTATGTGTCTCGCCTGCACATCAGTGCAGCTTCTACACACCCATGGACACAGGACGCTGGAGCCCATTTATTGAATATAAATGCCCAGAGCTATAAGCCATGGACCATGATCCGTAAGCCATGAACCGTGTTATAAAGTATAATCTAGGCTTAAGTGAAAGGCCAGAGTGTGCGGCATGCTGCTGGAATTATCAAATACATTTCTCATTAAAACGTAACTTGTCTGTTCAAATATAATGGTGTCTTCTTGCCCTTTCTCTCCCTCACCTTGCTCCTGCTCCTTCTGTTTCTTCTTCTCCATCTTGCGTTCTTTGACATTGCGTAGCTGGGCAATGCCGATTCCGCCGGCGTTGCGTATGGATTCCAGCAGACTGGCCCGTCCGTCTGGCGGCTGGTCCACTCCGCTGGGAGCTCCGGTCGCCTTCGGGCCTGGGGTCACAAAAGGCCAGGGGTCAGAGCACTATATGATGACCTCTGTCTCAAAGTTCATCAGGGGTGTGTGTGTGTGTGTGTGCTAAGTCTATGTATGTACTGTACCTTTGCTCTGTCTCCGAGTGGTGGCTGCAGGGCTGTCAGAGGGGGGTGGAGGCGGGGGTGGAGGAGGAGGCGGAGCTCCAGGAGGAGTGGTGGGGGAGAAGGTGGGCTCAGGTGGGGGAGGGGGAGGGGGGGGAGGTGGCGGGGGAGGGGGAGGAGCTGCAGCTTGGAAATGAGAATCTTAAACACACACAACAACAAAAATATAAATAACAACCTTCGACCAATAGAACATTTTATCAGTCAAAAATAATCCAGATTTTTTTCCGAGGCGCCACCTCGTGTGTGTGTGTGTGTGTGTGTGTGTGTGTGTGTGTGTGTCATACCGGGTTTACTGTTCTCCTCGGCGTCTCCAGTGAAGGCGGGGAGTTCGGGGATGTTGTGCGTGGGTCCGGACGGGGCGAACCCGGGGCCCAGGTCGGCGCTGTAGGACAGGTCGTCCGCGATGCCGGGCAGGTCCGGCAGGTACGACGGCACGTCTATCTCCGGCACCTGGCCAAGGTCCGGCACGTAGAAGTAACTCTCTGCCGTCTGGCGGTCCGGGGAGGAGGAGGAAGAGGAGGAGGGGGAGGAGGAAGAGGAGGAGGGGGGCAGACAGAGTACCATCAATGCTAGGCATCTCCGTAGGCTCGTGACAATGGGAGGAGGGGTGCGACCAGGCCTTCGAAAGGAAGAGCACCAAATACCGGGGCCTCTTGCATGACTGTGTGGGGGGGGGGGGGATGGCAGGCTCGGCTGTTCCCAGATGGAGGTGGGCTGTAGAGGATTCCTCGCCCAGTCAGTATGGAGAACGTTCACAGCCATTGGAATAACAGGGAGAGAGAGAAAGACAGAAGCTCACAGGATAGGGGGGGGCAGCAGAGAGGGCCTCTTGACGGTTATGGAGCAGGAGAGAGGAGCTAAGATGGGAGGACAGGAGGAGAAGATGGGCAGTGGTCACCACTGCCGACCCGCCAACGGGAGGGTGTCGCGGTTCGGGGCCGAAACACCCGCTGAACGATGGACACCGTCTGATGGTGATCATCAACCCCTCTTGACCAAGGCTCCATTCACCAAAGGTCACCAAAGGTGAATGAAGGAGAAGCATCTCTATATGTAATTAAAATCAAGGTGGTTCGGAAGCAGGCCAAACGTTTCACGGTACACGTTTTGAGAGAGGAAGGCGTGTCAGAAAGAGGAGTGAGGTTTTTCTGATGGAGTAGGTGTGTGAGTGGTACCTGTCTCTCTAGTTGTTCTCTCTTGGTGATGGACAGCGGAGCGTCGAACGGTTTCTCCTCTTTCTCCGTCTCCAGGGTGGTGTGTGTTTTAGTCAACGCCCACGCCAGAGGGTCCAGTAACACATACTTCTTGTAGCTGGGCACATAAAAGAAAGACACAGACACAGAAACACACGCACACACACACACCTCCAATATAAGTACTTCAGGTTTTGCTTACAACACACCAGGTAGGTGTCGTCTGTGTGTGTGTGTGTGTGTGTGTGTGTGTGTGTGTGAGAGAGAGAGACTAACAGGTTCTCTGTGGTGTTGAAGAGCAGCAGCGAGCTGACTGAGGAAATGTTACGCGGCAGACTGCCAAGGCCCTCCTCCGTCTCATCCTCAGACCGCTTCTTACTGCTAACACACACCGGGAAATACAGCAACTTCTCCTGGGAGGGGTAGGGGGGAGAGAGAGAGAGAGAGAGATAGCAAGGGAGACGAGTGATTTACATTTGGGAGTGACAGAACACTACACATGAACACCATATGCCTTCAGTTTTTCACTTAACTCTAGTCAGTGGGTGGGTGGTGGGAAAAACTGCAGCAGGATTTCCTAAATAATATATTACATCGGAGCACCCAGAGCAGAAAATACTCCTCTCAATCTAAAAATCCTCTCCCTGTGCATTTTCAGAGACAAGGGAGAGGATGTTCAAACATGTGTAACAGCCATAAGCCATATGTATGTTTCTGAATGTGTACTCAGTTGAAATTGAATTGAATTTGGCGACTGCAGAAACTTTGTAAATGTACGTTTGACATTTCTATGGACTGTATTTGGGCAGGCTGTTTGTGTGTGTTGTCGCAGCTTGTCTCCATTGTACTAGTTCTCTCTCTCTCTTTTCCGATAAGCATGTTGATGTAGGTAGGCTAGTTGGAAAGAGCCCTGCACTGAACTAACCCACGTATTTCTGTGAAAGTACTCCACAAGGATGGAGAGTGGTGCAATCAAAATTGATGAAGTATGTTGTTCAGTTTGCTCATTAAAAAAACACAATGCAGAGTGAGCCTGGCTACACATGCATGCAAACAGAAAATTCACACCCCTAGATAAAGGCCTTCAGGAAACTGGCACCACAACTATATAATTGTGACAATGAAGATTATGGGTGACAATCTTGACCAAAAATTGACAGCCGTTACTACGGTTGTAATTAACACATTTCTGTATATTATTTTCCACCCAAGTCAAGGACTTATTTCCACTGTGTGCCTTGATGTGATTACAGGTGGCGGAGGAGCACGTTGCTAGCTGAGCGCAGCACCAAGCCTGGACTCTTTTAAAGCAGGCCTGAAAACCTACCTCTTTAAAAAGGCCTTTGACTGTTCAAATTGTGTTGCGTTTTTTTTTCTGTTTTGTTGTTGTGTTATGCTTTTAAACCTGTAGCACTTTGAGATTTTCAAATGAAAAGGTTTCACTGTGTCTCTCATCAGTAGAGCTTCCTTCCTCGCTTGCCCACGCTGGCTTCCATCTCGGGTCCTCTGACTTAACGCCAACGCACATGACAAAACACCAGCTACGCCACTGAAAAGCTAGCGATTTGAATGCGCGGGTGGGGCGGTATCCATACTGTGGAGTGAGTTTAACAACAGTTCAACTCGGTTACATGAGCACGATGCACAGCCCTGCAGCCTCATGCCCTTTTATGGGATTGGCAGAGCATTACCTATGCTAATTAGGGACAACTGACATGCACCTTTCGATAAGAACACGTGAGAACAAATTCTGCAATGTAAGAACACGTCATGAATCAGACGTAAAAATTTCTTAGGACCTTCCTAAGGTCATATTTAAAAAGAAGGAAGATATTGGTGAATGAGGCCCAATGTACTGTTTTCAGTCTGTCAGACGTCTCTATCGTCTCCCTTAGATGTGTGGTGGTTATTAGAGTGATCACTGTTATTTACATAATTATAATTGATTGCAACTCAAAATTCCATGAGCCCTAACCAAGGCAAATAAACTATCACACATACACACGTGGGGTATCTGAACCCAGCGAGAGGCTTAAAACACACTCTTCTAGCTTCCACGTTTCACCCTAGTGCACCCTAGTGAGACTCTCTCATCATTGGTTTTAACAGGCTTAAAGTCGCACTGAAATGAAAAAAGCATTCTGTCCCATTTTGGTTCACATAATTGGTCATAGTGTTCACCTATTCAACCAACGATGTATGCCAAAAAAAATTACAAAATTCTACTTTTGTTGTAATCTTATATCAAAGTATATAATTTCTTACTTCCTGGAAAACGGTAGGTCACGTGCAATGACAACAGGTACCTTAGATTTTAGGCCAATAATCTCACGACATCCACCCGTCAATCAACGCTATCCTTCTATCGAATCTGTCTAAAGTTCTTAAAACCCGTCCACTTGTCAATGTTCCAATCAAATTCCTCTAAACATATGTCCCACCCTCATAGCTTGTTTGCGTCGGAAATACGTCAAACTACGGAAGTTAGATGATCTCAAACGTCCGTTTCTGTGCGACTAAGTATTACTTTTGTGCATGTGTGTGTGTGTGTCTCACCTGCAGGGCCTTGTCATCCAGGGGCCGTAGTTTGTTCTGTATCCTGTAGCGCGGCCGTGCCTGAGAGGACGGGTCTGTGGCCCCGCTGAAGATAGAGGAGTAGTCCTGCAGGCGCTCAGGAGCGGGGTACTTAGCACTGGAGAACACCTGCACACACAGTGCTTCCACATTAGGAGTGATGTGCACGCACACACACAAACACAAACACACTCACAAAACCATCCTTAACTGTGACTGTGGCCAGCGCGTGGGTATTACAAGTACCTTGGTGGCCTTTTTGCTGCCCTTGATCTTGTCCACGCGAGCCTGAGCCAGTCTGATCCGGTCTGTGACGGTCTGGAGCTGACGACGATTCCTCTCCACACTCTCAGACACCCTACACACACACACACACACACACACAAATGCACGAACACACACGAACACACACACAAGCACACGGCAGGGAGAGGCGGTGTCTAAGACTGTGCTTTGTGTCAGAATCTTGTGTGTACAATCTTGAAATCTTGCTAGAAGCATTAACAGACAACAGTCTCTACAGTGCTAGATCTCTACCTTCCATGACCGGTGTATGTAGAGCCTACCTGTTGAATATGTCAGTCGATATGGTCTCTAGGTAGAGCAGGGCGTCTGTGATCTGGTGGACTGCCTCTTCTCTCCTCAGGTCTGGCTGGATGAGAGTCACCGAGTACACCTGGCCCTCCAGGCAATGTTTATGGGTCATCCTACAAAGTGATCAGTGATGCAACACTTGGCGTATGAAATTAGGGCAAAGGAGATGATCTAGGTATAACTATTAGCTAGCTACTGTATACAGAGTGTCTTATTCTCTCATTCATATCTCCTTACCCTCAGATGACTGTCACGTGATGGCGTAATGTTACTTTGTAGCTAACGTTAGCTAAATCTAGACGAGTGACGTTTTGCTAGCTGGTTACGTAAGCTAGAAAGTGTAACGTTAGCTTCCATGTGTAACGTTAGCAAATATGGATTTTTCCTTAAACACCTTTCTCTCCTCATCTCTCCTCATCTCTCCTCATCTCTCCTTATCTCTCCTTATCTCTCCTTATCTCTCACCCTCACCTACTTCCTTCCAACACCCTCCTTCCCTGGACCCCGGAGCTAATAACAGTTACGTTAGCTAGCGCTAGCTAACGAGTCATTTCAAAGCTTAGCAATGCCAAAGAGTCAAATAAAGTAGCTATCTAGCAAGCCAGAAAGATGGACGTCTTACCTGACCATTAACAGTCTGTAGTGTCAAGCTAAGTAGCGAATTAAAATCTAGTAGCTGGCCATTGCTGCTGACTAGCTAGTGCTAGCCATAGATATGGTGCTAGCTAGCTGCTGTCAAATTATTGGCTTCCGCATGACCCCACCACGTGACAAATCCAGATTTAACCAAGGGATTTAAAGGGACATTACACCAAAAGTACTACTCAACCCGTAGCCAGTGGGACATTTTCAGAAGGGAGGGAGAAGATCGTTAAAATATGTATGTTGTGATACACTATCCTTGTTTCATGACCGATGGTGACTTTTGGCAACATATGCCCAGTCCTAGAGGCCGATTGAGAACGTGTTGAATAGGCTATTTGTTTTGAGAACATGCGAGATATGCAACATTAATTCAGAAAACTGTAAATCACTTAAATTAGTCTACTACAAAGAACGCCCTGGCCTACACGACCTTGGGAGAAAAGGCTATGCCTTATCTCTCTTATCTGTGTGTGTGTGTGTGTGTGTGTGTGTGTGTGTGTGTGTGTGTGTGTGTGTGTGAGAGAGAGAGAGAGAGAGAGAGAGAGAGGCATATTGCCTACTTGTGCGTAATGACGCACTCGCCGTTGCCCGCCTACCACCTCCTCTCTCCTTTCACATCTGGTCACATCCCTCTGATCATTAATAGGAGCGCAACTCAGCTGGGGAGGAAAAAGAACCCGGTCTGTCGGTGTGCCTCGCACAGAACAGAACCGTCCCGGTGGCTGGAGACAGAGGAGGATACAGGATTCTTCCCATCTGCTACTACGTTACGACGGAATCTGCACTCTCTCCCCTACCCGATCATCTCCGCGCATCTCTTTCCTGCTTCTACCGTCTCTCTTTCTCACTCTCTCGGGCATGGCGGTCTCGAGCCTGCTTGAAAACCCGGTGCAGGCAATTCTGTACCTGCGCGAGCTCACTACGATCGTGCAGAACCAGCAGAGCCTGATCCAGACCCAGCGCACGCGCATCGACGAGCTGGACCGCCGAGTGGACGACCTGCTCGGTGAGAACAGACACCTGCGCGATGCCCGAGGACAGCTGCACCATCATCATCATCACCCGCCCGACCCCAGCTATTACCACCATCACCAGCACGC
>NC_140251.1:4103333-4110833 GCF_949987555.1 Borostomias antarcticus | reverse complement strand
AGGAATCTGGGTGTGACCCTGGATGACCAACTGTCATTCTCCGCACATATCACATCCGTCACACGCTCCTGCAGATTCATGCTCTACAACATCAGGAGGATTCGCCCTTTCCTCACTGATGAAACCACGCAGGTGCTCATCCAGGCCCTGGTCATCTCTCGCCTGGACTACTGCAACTCCCTCCTTGGTGGGGCCCCGGTGTCAGCCATTAAACCGCTGGAACTTGTCCAGAAAGCTGCTGCTCGCCTGGTGTTCAAACACTCCAAGTTCTCCCACACAACTTCCCTTCTCCGTTCCCTACACTGGCTCCTGGTGGCAGCTTGCATCCAGTTTAATACTCTGGCACTAGCCTACAGGGTAATGAAAGGAACAGCCCCCTCCTACCTCCAGGCCAAAGTCAAACCCTATATCCCCTGACTGACTGGCTGACCGACTGACTGACTGACTGACTGACTGACTGACTGACTGACTGACTGGCTGACTGACTGACTGACTGGCTGACTGACTGACTGACTGACTGACTGACTGACTGACTGACTGGCTGACTGACTGACTGACTGACTGGCTGACTGACTGACTGACTGACTGACTGACTGACTGACTGACTGGCTGACTGACTGACTGACTGGCTGACTGACTGACTGACTGACTGACTGACTGACTGACTGACTGACTGACTGACTGAATGCAGTGATGTACACTAAAAACAAACGTATGACTTCCCTTCGGCTATATGATAAAGTGTTTCTTGGAGTATGTGGGTGGGTGTCTGTCTGTCTGCTTGCGTGTGTGTGTATGTGTGTGTGTGTGTGTGTGTGTATGTGTGTGTGAGTGTGAGTGTGTGAGTGTGTGAGTGTGTGAGTGTGTGTGAGTGAATAATAGTCTGAGGGGGGAGAGTCAGAGGGGGACTCTCAGAAACTCCAATATCAGTTCTCAGAGGGGAATACATCCGCTGTCTGGATGTCTGACAGATAACAAACTATAAACTTAAATCCCCCCAGTCGACTAACGACTGACGCCTTGCCAATGACCTGAACAAGTTTTATTGTCGATTTGAAAAGCAATGGAATCTCCTCACCCCCCCCCCCTCTCAGGAGCGACCCTGTCCCCCCCCCCCCCCCCCCACACACACACCTCTCTATCCTGGAGGGGGATGTGAACCGCCTGTTCAAGAGACAGAACCCCCAGAAGACAGCCGGACCTGACTCTGTCTCACCCTCCATCTTGAAGTACTGCGCTGACCAGTTGTCCCCGGTGTTCACTGACCTCTTCAACACCTCACTGGAGTCAGGCCATTTACCAGCCTGCTTCAAGACCTCCGCCATCATTCCGGTGCCCAAGAAGGTGAAGATCACAGGCCTAAACGACTACAGAACCGTCGCCCTGACCTCTGTAGTCCTGAAGGTCTTTGAGCGCCTTGTCCTGGACCATCTCAAGTCCATCACAGACCCACTCCTGGACCCATTGCAGTTTGCGTACAGAGCCAACAGGTCCGTGGACGACGCGGTGAACATGTCTCTTCACTACGTCCTACAGCACCTGGACACCGCAGGCACTTACGCCAGGATTCTGTTTGTGGACTTCAGCTCGGCCTTCAACACCATCCTCCCGGCCACACTGGAGCACAGACTCTCCCTGCTACAAGTGCCTGACTTTACCCGCAGGTGGATCACGGCCTTCCTGTCCAACAAGACCCAGCGTGTGAAGCTGGGGAAGAACATCTCTGACCCCAAGTCCAGCAGTACCGCCTCCCCACAAGGCTGTGTTTTTCCCCCCTACTATTCACACTGTACACGAACAGCTGCACCTTCAGCCATCAGTCCGTGAAGCTCCTGAAGTTTGTGGATGACAGCACCCTCATAGGGCTCATCTCCAAGGGGGACGAGTCCGCCTACAGGTGGGAGATTGAACAGCTGCTGACCTGGCGCGGCCAGAACAAACTGGAGCTTAACGCTCTAAAGACAGTGGAAATGGTGGTCGACTTCAGGAAGAACTCAGCCCTCCCCCCATCACCCTGCATGACCCCCCGGTTGCCACCATGGACTCCTTCCTCTTCCTGGGTGCTGTCATTTCCTGTTACCTCAAGTGGGGTTTGAACATCAGCGCCCTGATCAAGAAGGCTCAGCAGAGAATGTACTTTCTGCGGCAGCTGAAGAAATTCAACCTGCCACGGACCATGATGGATCAATTCTACACCTCCATCATCGAGTCCATCCTCACCTTCTCCATCACCAACTGGTTGCGGGCCAGAAAGATCATGGCTGACCCCTCTCACCCAGGCTATGACCTCTTCACACTGCTCCCCTCTGGCAGGAGGCTGCGGTCGTTAAAACTGTTTGACACAGGAAGAGTTTTTTCCCCCACGGCCATCAGCCTTATCAACATGGCTCCCCTCTGACTCTCCCCCCCGACCCCTGGAATTTTTGCACTAAGCAGACTACTGCACTGACTCTTCTATAGTCCAATTGCACTGTTACTTTTTGCACTGTTTGTGTCACTGCACTTTACGAGTCCTGTCATGCACTGTCCTGTCCTGTCCTTGCACTTGTCCATTGTTGTATTGCAGTAAGCACCACGGTGTTGTAAAAAATTCCTATGTACTCTATGTCAAGTACAAAACGAATTCTGATTCTGATTCTGACACAGACCTTATTGATGAGGCTGGTAGCAGTCGGGAAGAAGCTGCTTTTGTGGCGTGAGGTCTTGGTCCTGCTGGAGGGGAGTGATTCAAAGAGATTGTGGCTGGGGGGTGGGAGGGGTCGCCCACAATCCTTCCTGCCCGCGTCAGGGCCCTGGAGTTGTGCAGGGCCTGGAGGGATGGCAGGTTGCAGCCGATCACCCTCTCAGCAGAGCGGATGACGCGCTGCAGTCTGGCCTTGTCTTTGGCTGTAGCAGCAGAGTTACAGGTGGTGATAGAGGAGGTGAGGATGGACTCGACAATGGAGGTGTAGAAGAGTACCAACATTGGCCGGGTTTCCCGAACGAGTTAAGAAGCACTTAACTCCAAAGTACTTCTTAACTCCCATACAAAGGGTTGCTTAAGAAGGGTTCCTTAAGAAGGTTCTTTATCGGGAAACCCGGCCATTGTCTTTGGCAGGTTGAATTTCTTCAGCTGTCTCAGGAAGCACATCAAAGAGATCTTTCAGCGTTTAACACCATGGTCACACACAACACAACATTCACATTGATCACATGTCTAGAGCCAGTCCGTTTTAACACCATGTATGTCGGTCACTTTCTAATCCGTTATATCATGAAGTGCACCCCAGTCTATAGACGCTAATCTCCTCTTCTCTATATCATGATCCGTTTGAACATCAGGATCTGCATCTACTAATCTTCCATTGCTTTCCCCGACGTATGTGTGCGTGTGTGTATGTGTGTGTCAATGTGTGTGTGTGTGTGTGTGTGTGTGTGTGTGTGTGTGTGTGTGTGTGTGTGCGCGCGTTCCCTGTGGCTGTAGATATCTGTCAGGCTCTTAAGTAATGTGAGTTGACAGATGTTCAGTTTTCTCTCTTTGAGGTCATAGGTGGATCAAGCAGTGGGTGTGTGTGTGTGTGGGGGGGGAGGGGTAGCTGCAATGTCATTAAGGATCCCCTGTAGTCCAGAACCATTTCCATCTAACTCTCCTTTTAATCCGCTAATGTAGTCCAATGTTCTCTAATGTATTCTAATGCAGGGCTGGGGCATGAGTGTCGTGCACACTTTTATGCAAATGAATAAGCAAACACATTCACACACGCTTTTTCCGTTGGAAGGATATTAATGTGTTTCCTCCTCCTCCTCCCCCTCCTCCTCCCTTCTTCCGGTAACTGACACACTACAGTTGCTGCCTGCAATCCAGAGGAACTTTAGAGATGGACTCATTACTTAAACATGAACAAGCTTTCTGCTTTCACGCTCGTTCAGTGGTTCGCTTACATAAGTCCTGTTAGACTAAGCACTGGCTAAGGGGAGGAAACACTCTACGACATCAACAGCAAGCATGCTCACTGACCCTTCATCCTCTACAGACGCATGCTCACTGACCCCTCATCCTCTACAGACGCATGCTCACTGACCCCTCATCCTCTACAGACGCATGCTCACTGACCCCTCATCCTCTACAGACGCATGCTCACTGACCTCAGATCCTCTACAGACGCATGCTCACTGACCCCTCATCCTCTACAGACGCATGCTCACTGACCCCTCATCCTCTACAGACGCATGCTCACTGACCCCTCATCCTCTACAGACGCATGCTCACTGACCCCTCATCCTCTACAGACGCATGCTCACTGACCCCTCATCCTCTACAGACGCATGCTCACTGACCCCTCATCCTCTACAGACGCATGCTCACTGACCCCTCATCCTCTACAGACCCATGCTCACTGACCTCAGATCCTCTACAGACACATGCTCACTGACCCCTCATCCTCTACAGACGCATGCTCACTGACCTCAGATCCTCTACAGACGCATGCTCACTGACCCCTCATCCTCTACAGACCCATGCTCACTGACCTCAGATCCTCTACAGACGCATGCTCACTGACCCCTCATCCTCTACAGACGCATGCTCACTGACCCCTCAGATCCACTACAGACGCATGCTCACTGACCCCTCATCCTCTACAGACGCATGCTCACTGACCCCTCATCCTCTACAGACGCATGCTCACTGACCCCTCATCCTCTACAGACGCATGCTCACTGACCCCTCAGATCCTCACTGAGTGCAAAAGAGCTAGTTAAAGGCTAAAAGTGAAGAGGTATGTTTTTAGCTTTCTTTTTAAAACATTTAGCGAGTTGGCTTCCCTGATGCGCCCCGGGCTGATGTAACAGTTGGTTGGGGGGCGCATTATAAATAAAAATAACATAACATAACATAACATATCTAGGTGTTGTGTTCCGTGGCTTTGAGGGGTATAACTGATGACGGCTGCATCTCTGATATTCTTCTGGCTGTTGCTGGGAACCACCAATAAACCAGCAGCAGCTGATCGCAGTGTTCTTGAAGGCACGTAGTTGACAAGGGAGTTAACAATGTAGCATAGTCCTCGCCCATTAAGGGCTTTGTATATGAGGAGGAGGTACTTAAAATCAACTCTAAATGTAACAAGAAGCCAATGCAGAGCAGCCAAGACTGGACTAATGTGCTCTCTCCTCTTGGTTCTGATTAATAGCCGGGCTGCAGAGTTTGAAATGAGATGAAGTCAGAATGAGATGTTGGACAGCTGTCTATGCATCTACCTATATAATCATGTTAGACAGCGTTGTATGTGTCTACGTATATAATCCCTCTATTGGTCAGAGATCAGGGGGTGTGGTCTAATTCTGAGCATGCTTGTTCCACAGCAGTGGCCAGTTGCTGAGCCTGGAAGGCGGGACTTCATCCAGCGTGCAGGAAGTGGAGGGGACAGGAGGTATTAGGAGAGAGGGACCCAGTGACTATGAAATCGCCCTGGAGAATAAGAACAAGCAGGTAGGTGTGTGTGTGTGTGTGTGTGTGTGTGTGTGTGTGCGTGTGTGTGTGTGTGTGTGTGCGTGAGTGCGCATATGTGTGTGTGTACATATTTTCCAGATTGTGTGAGGACAGTGTGTCTTTTGAGTGTCTATTCATTTACTGTACGTACTGTAGGGGTGACTGTGTGCGTGCATCACCCTGTGAGTATGCTATTATTGTGTTCTGTCTGTCAGACAAACTCTCATACCCAGATCTATTCCTGTCTCTGTTGACAAGGAAGAGAACACCAGCATTTCCATCGCTACGGCGACAGGAACAGGAAAGATGAGGGGTTGTCATGGTAACAGCTAATAACCGTGGCTGGCTGCTGAAGATGCCTTTCTTTCTCCCAGAAAACCACTGGTGGGAGTCTGCTGATGTTTGTCTTCTGCTTTTCCTTCCTCTGCTCTCTCCCTCCCTCCCTCACTTCCTCCCTCACCCCCTCTCTTTCCCTCTCTCCCTCACCCCCTTCTCTCTTTCCCTCCCTCTCTCCCTCTCTCTCTCTCCACCCTCTCTCTCTGTCCCTCCCGCCCCCCTCCCCCTCTCTCTCCCTCAGTACCTCTCTCTCCCACATTCCCTCTCTTTCCCTCAGTCCCTCTCTCTCCATTCCTCCCTCTCTCTCTCCCTCCCTCACTGCCCCCCCCTCTCTCTCCCTCTGTCTCTCTCCCTCCCTCCCTCCCTCCCTCCTCTCTCTCTCTCTCTCTCTCTGGGCCTAAGACAGGGGTGGGGGGATGGGTGGGAGTGACAGGGGGTTGCTGGCTGAATAGGTGAAAGATGTGTTACAGAGGTCTGATATCAGAGCAGGCTGTGCCGCCAGGCTGGATGTCCTTCATGTGGCTGAACAGCGCCAGACGAGCCTTCTGAAGGTATTCCTGCTCCCACAGTGAGAGGCTCTGATCGCTTTGTCTCGGTTCAGCGGCCCTCTTCACGGGGCCCACATCCATCCTGTTCAGGCTTGTCTGCAGGAGCCGGTCTCTCCACAGGGACGTGGGTGTACGAGCCCCCTCTCTCTCTCTCTCTCTTTCTCTCTCTCTCTCTCTCTCACTCTCTCTCTTTCTCTTTCGCTGCGGCTGAGGATAAACATCAGCCCGTAGAGCCGGCATTATTTCAACTGATTAAGCGCCCGCTGTTTCTCCCTCTGTGCCGCGCGTGGGGTAGAAACACATTGGTCCTGGGAGCTCTGCCTGTGTTGAGCTCCCTCTCTGTATCCCCCTCCCGGCAGATTGAGGAGCTGGAGCAGCGCTACGGCGGCCATTTTGTGTCGCGGCGTGCCGCCTGCCGCATCCAGACGGCGTTTCGCCAGTACCAGCTCAGCAAGAACTTCCAGAAGATCCGGAACTCTCTGTCCGAGAGCAAGCTACCCCGCCGCATCTCCATGCGCCGACCCAACCCGGCCCGCGGCCAGAACCCGGGCCAGAGGCACAGCTACACGCAGCAGCAGGCGCTCCTGGAGGGGGGCGGCGGCGCGGCGGGGGTGAGCCTGCGAGCCAGGACGCCCCCTCCGCCGCCGTCCCGCACCACCTCCCTGCCCCCCTCCCCCCCGGCTGCCGCTCCGGCGCAGGCTCCGGGCCCGGCGCCCGGCCCGGGACCCTCACTCACCCAGCTGGAGGACTGCTTCTCAGAACAGGTGCCACTGACACTCTTGTTATGGGACTTCTAGCTTAGTGTCAGCATGCAGCTTCCCATTGCAGATAGCATGGCTGGCAGCAGTGTTCCTTTCGTCGAGGAAGGCCAGGAGAGCATAGAAATGTAATTTAGACAGGCCAGGAGAGCATAGAAATGTAATTTAGACAGGTCAGGAGAGAGCATAGAAATGTAATTCAGTAGCTTTGTCCATCAGTGTAATAGATTAGACTCCTCCAGGAGTATGTGAATTTGGAAATTCTAGAGAAATGGTGAAAAAATGCATTATACTCCATTAGATTTTAGTCGACTTAAATCTTAATGCTATTCAGTCAACTAAAACTAGACAAAAACTAAAACAATCCAGAGGACTAAAATACGAGTAA
>NC_140251.1:4093333-4100833 GCF_949987555.1 Borostomias antarcticus | reverse complement strand
CTCACTCACTCACTCACTCACTCACTCACTCACTCACTCACTCACTCACTCACTCACTCACTCTCTCATTCAACTACTGTAGTTACTCCCTCCCTCCCTCACTCATTCACTCATTCACTCCCTCACTCCCTCACTCCCTCACTCTCTCACCTACTCACTCACTCTGGTTCTCTCTCCCCCTGTCCCCGTAGCTGTGTGGTGGATGAGATGGACTTCTCTGGGATGGAGCTGGACGAGGCGCTGAGGAAGTTCCAGGCTCACGTGCGCGTCCAGGGGGAGGCCCAGAAGGTGGAGCGGCTCATCGAAGCCTTCAGGTGAGCCTCTCACCCCCCCCCCCCCCCCCCCAGCAGTGAGGCGGTTGCAGTGACAGTCAGATGTTTAGCTCAGGACCACACGCGGTGCCTCTGTCACTTCACATTAGATTTTGCCTGCGAGCACTGACTGGTCTCCACAGTCCCTCTGCTGGCTTCTCACACCGGGTAGCGTGTTCCAGGGTTAGAACTATGACTATGACTAGGTATCATTTATGATTATACCGCATTATCACAAATATGAAGGAAAATGGATTTAATACATTAAATCAACTTGTATATGGGGCACCACCCTGTTCTGTACAGCGAAACAGATAACCTTTATCAATAGTCTAATTTATATATCAATCTCATTCTGCAGGAGGAGGTCTTGACTCAATCAAGTAACCTAAAGATCATGTGATGACGCTCGGATGTGATCAAAATTTAATAATATTTATTGAAGGCACAGAATGTCATTCCTTTGTCTCACTGTGTGTGAGTCTGCATTGGAATGTGGCCTGGCCTGGGTTAATGGTTGTGGGGGCTGGGGGAGACAGGATGTGTTAGATCTGAGGGTCCTTATCAGGGTCCCCAACATTCCAGTGAGATGGTCTCACAATAAAGTCTGTAGAACCTATTTGTCATGTCCATACTCCAATACACCGTGAAGCTCCTTAGAGAGGCAGCACAGACTCTCTCCACTCTCATCTTCACGCTACCCTGCTGGGAGGCTAAAGGCCTGACACTAAAATGATTGAGTCTTTGAGTGTGTGTGACAGAGTGGGAGAGAATCTAGTGAGAGAAAGAGGAGAAAGAGCGAGTGTCCATGTGTGAGAGAGAAAGAGGGAGGGGGAGGGAGGTAGAGTGCTGTATCTGCAGGCAGTGATGGGGGTATAAGCCCAGTATAGTCTCCAGGCTTAGTAGTCTGCCAGCCAACAGCAGGCTGGGAGTCTCCTAAGCCACTGAAGCCCTCAGCTGAACCTCTCTATGTGGCCACATCCGAGACATTCCGGCTGTAGGCCTGAGTATCAGAACAACAATTCAGACTCTAGACCAATCACGGCGTCTGCCCGGCAACCGCTCGCAAAAAGCCCTGCATTTCCACCAATCAACGAGCTGTCAGCTTCGCTAACCAGTTGGAACACACTGTGTGACCTCGTTAGCTAATCCCTGACGATTCTGTGCTCATTAAAAAGATAAGATCATATTCCATTAAAGAGCAGGCTAGAAGGGAAGGGGAAGAAACAGAATTTCTTGTCTGTTATGTAACAGTTGTTATGTCATCTGTTGGAAGTGTGACGTTGGCTGTCATGAACACTGATTTTATAGGGTGGCATTCTGTGCCAGCTGGCATGTGACTTTCATACGCACGTATGAAGGTAAGAGAACTGGAGCTAGAGTAGAAATAACTTTGTTACGTAATCATAATAATATGTAAACATACACACACACACACACACACACACACACGAACACGAACACACACACACACACACACACAGATTCACACACAGCTGTTCCCTTGTTTCTGTCTTTGATGTGGAACACATCAAGCAGAACACTTAGAAGTGTGTGTGTGTGTGTGTGTGTGTGTGTGAGTGTGTGTGTGAGTGTGTGTGTGTGCTCGCCCATGTGGACTCAAGAAGAGGGTTATTTTCTTCACCAGCATTAACAGAAGGTGTTTTGAAAAGGAAAATATTATGTCTTCTATGCGGAGACACAGATGAGCTAACACTAAGCAGCGGTTGGTCTGTTCTTTTCCTACTTGTATGTTCTTCTCTGAGAACATCCTCCTCCAGGCATCCTCAGAGCTAAGAGAAGGTATATGGCAGGAAAACACTCCAGGGAGTATAGAGTATGGCCATCTCTTATGGTTCGAATGTTTACTCAACTACTTTCCTCTGGTTTTGAGTTTGACCATTGAAAAGCCAGATGACTCCTTTGTGATCCCATATATGTTGATCACAAGCTTTCCTGAAACCCCTCCTCTAACGCCCATTTGATTACGTTGAAGTGATGGTTTGGCCAATCAGCTTCAGTGTCCGGTTCGAGTGTCGATATCCGGTCCGAGTTTTGAATATAATACAGTGCTGAAGATATTTGTGTCGTTCTTTCTGGTAACTTTGTATCTCCTCCAGAGAACCTGGTTGCAATTGTATGTTTGGAAATAAATAAACCAGTTTTTGAACTTTGGATCGACCTTGGCAAGTGGTTTGCTCATTATTTCTGTTTACAGTACATCAAAATGATCTAGAGCAGTCTATACATCAGGACCACATGCAGAGCCTCTGTCACTTCACTGCAGATTTTGTCTGTGAGCTCCAGCTGGTGTGTACAGACCACCCTCTCCATTCTCCTGTCTTCAAGCTACCCGCTGGCCAGTGAAAATCTGGACGCTAAAATAACTTCATCTGTGAGTGTGTGACAGAGCAGGAGAGAATCGAGAGAAAGACGAGAGCGTGAGTGAGTGTGTGCGTGTGTGTGTGTGTGAGAGAGAGAGAGAGAGAGATGAGAGAGAGATTGTGTGAGAGAGAGTGAGAGAGGGGGTGAGACAGAGAGAAAGAGAGAAAGAGAGAGAGAAAGAGAGAGAGTCCCACTCGGGGGCGTAGAGTGGTATATCTGCATAAAGTGATGGAGTAGAAAAGGCCTCTTAACACACTCTATCAAAGAGCCCACTATAGTCTCCAGGCTCAGTTGCCTGCCATCCAAAATCCCAAATGATTTGAGAGCAAATCACGAATTGTTTGTTTCAGAGATGTTTCATGCGGCTCTTCCAGATGTATAATCCTCCTCTCTCATCTCCCTCCGCAGCCAGAGGTACTGCATGTGTAACCCAGATGTGGTGCAGCAGTTTCATAATCCAGACACCATCTTCATCCTGGCCTTTGCCGTGGTGCTGCTCAACACAGACATGTACTCCCCCAACATCAAACCGCAGCGCAAGATGGGCCTCGACGACTTCATACGCAATCTGCGAGGTGAGTCTGTGTTTGTGTCTGTGCCTGTGCCATATTGTGTGTGTGTGTGTGTGCGTGTGCGTGAGAGAGAGCGAGAGAGAGAGAGAGGGAAGGAGAGATAGCCATCGTTATGCCGGAGTGGAGATTGGTCCAAATAACACAGTGGCAGCATATATTGGGGATGGCCTTGATTTTCATGCTTGCCGTTAAGCAACCGAGACCGGCTGGTTTTTATTCACTTCTGCTGACAAAGGCGCCAAAAGTCTGTGTGAGTCTTGGAGCCAAGTGTAATGAGCTTCAGAAATGCATTCCACCTCAAAGCCTCAGGCAGAGAGACCAGAGAGAGACCAGAATGTGGGATCAGAGAGAGAGAGCTGTCCTCAGCTTTAGTACACTCAGACAGACTTAGAAAGTTTTGAATGTCCTCAAGGAGTAGGAAGGAGGAGGAAATTGTTATACAGCACACAGTAAAAACACAAACCGACACATAAAATCAGTCCAAAACCACAGTGATCCAAATTCATCCATAGCAGCTGTCAGAAATATCATGACTCATTATTCCGCTAACAGGATGGATGAGATGAGACACTCTTGAGAAACCTTCAAAACCGTGCTGATTGCATCGCAGCAGAGGCTGCGACCGGCAGCCGATTCAATTCTGGCCAATCAATCAAGATGTATTAAGGAGCGATCTCGTCTCATCTCGTCTAGTCTCATCTCGTCTAGTCTCATCTCATCTGCCTTTCATCAGGGCCGACCTCGGCATCCACGCGCCATTGCAGTGACAGCTGTCTCAAGGGGAGTTAACGACCCTGTGGGGGAGATTAGAGCCGGCCTGCTTTGTCACACGCTCCCATTCTGAGAGAGTTTAGACTAAGCACCCCCCCCCCCCCCCCCCCCCCATGGTAGTATTGGTATGGCCCTGAGTCTGGAGGAGTACTGTACTTACAGTATATTGATCGTTTGATGGACAACCCCAGCCCGAGCAGGGGTGATCGACTGACGTGAAGGCTGAGGTTATTTGGTCGGTCTGTCTCCCGCCTGTCTTGGAGTGCAGCTTCCGGACACGCAAACACAGTCTCCCTCTAGTGGTCTGTCCAGGGGCTGTGCTCCGTGCTCCGGGGTTCCTACAGCTCTTTTTGTGGTCTGGTGCTGTGTACTGGTGTGTTCACTGACCGTGTGTGTGTGTGTGTGTGTGTGTTTCCTCAGGAGTGGACGACGGCGCTGATATCCCCAGAGAGATGGTGGCTGGGATCTACGAGAGGATCCAGCAGAGAGAGCTGCGCTCCAACGAAGACCACGTCACCTACGTCAGCCGCGTGGAGCAGTCCATACTCGGCATGAAGACTGTGAGTGTGTGTGTGTGTGTGTGTGTGTGTGTGTGTGTGTGTGTGTGTGTGGGTGTGTGATTCACCGTCACCACTCCTTTCTCTCTCATGTGTTCTCCTTTATTCCTCTTTAACCGTAGCCTTAAAATTTTACTGATTACTTTTACTGATGAAGGTCTAAGGACCGAAACGTTTATTGAAGTTCTCTCACAGAGACAGGGGAAAGATAGTGTGGGGGTTTTTCTTTACAGTCATTTCCAACGCGCCTACTGTATCTGTGCAGGTGTGGGAAAGCCTCTACTAGTTTATTCCTCTTTATCCTCACATTTTGTGTTATTCCCCTCTCTCTCTCTCTCTCTCTCTCTCTCTCTCTCTCTCTCTCTCTCTCTCAGATCCTGTCTGTGCCCCACAGACGTCTGGTGTGCTGCTGCCGCCTGGTTGAGGTGTCAGACGTCAACAAGCCTCAGAAACAGAAGCTGACGTCTCACCAGAGGGAGGTGTTCCTCTTCAACGATCTCCTGCTGGTGAGAGACTCCAACTCTCTCTCTCTGTCTCTGTCTCTGTCTCTCCCTCTCTCTCTCTGTCTCTGTCTCTCCCTCTCTCTCTCTCTCTCTCTCTCTCTCTCTCTCTCTCAATCTCTTTCTATCTCTCTCTGTATACCTCTATCTCTTTCCCTCTCTCTCTCAATCTCTCTCCCTCTCTCTCTCAATCTTTCTCTCTCTCTCTCCCTCTCTCAATCTCTCTCTCACAATCTCTCTCTCTCTCTCTGTCTCTCCCTCTCTCTCTCTCCCTCTCTCTCAATCTCTCAATCTCTCTCTCCCTCTCTCTCCCAATCTCTCTCTCTCTCCCTCTCTCTCTCAATCTCTCTCTCTCAATCTCTCTCCCTCTCTCTCTCCCAATCTCTCTCCCTCTCTCTCTCTCTTCCTCTCGCTCTCAATCAATTCAATTTCAATTCAATTCAATCGGCTTTATTGGCATGAAAGAACAAATGTTCATATTGCCAAAGCAACAGTGGAATTACAGAAATATACATTTAAATTAAAGTCTTATACATAAAAAGCTAAATAAATATATAATTAACTCAAGAAAAAAGGAAAGAAAAAGTACTTAGATAAAAGTGTTTTCTCCGACAGTGAAGGGTCTGGGTTGCTGTGTTCAGCTCCCATACCCAGCCCCACAGAGTGAGTATCAGTAGTTACAGTATGTGTAAGTGATTAAGTGTTTGTGTGTCACTTCTTATGCTTACTATTCAGAAATTCTACATTCTAAAAGAACATGTTACATTATATAACAATAATATAACATTAATGTCTATACACATTAAAGCAATTAATATATATATATATATATATATATATATATATATATATATATATATATATTAAAGCAGTGAAAACAATTAACTAATATTATAATTTAGTGATTCATTCATTCATTTGGTATATTATTAGTTGTCTTGAGTTATTACTCAAATCGTGACATTTTTGGACAAATTTCGCTGCAATTAATGTCATCAATCTCTCCCTCTCTCTCTCTCTCTCTCTCTCTCTCTCTGTGTAGATCCTGAAGCTGTGTGCTAAGAAGAAGACATCGGCCTCCTACACCTTCTGTAAAGCCATGGGGCTGCTGGGCATGCAGTTCCACCTGTTCTCCAACGAACGTGAGACACGCGCCAGGCCCTACACCTCCACACTGCTACACCGCTACACTGCTACACCGCTACACTGCTACCCCGCTACACTGCTACCCCGCTACACCGCTACACCTCCACACTGCTACACCGCTACACCTCCACACTGCTACACCGCTACACCGCCACTAGCTACTACACCTGCTCCCCCGTAACACTGTGGCTCCTCAGAACCGATAGCCTTCCAATGGGAGATTCTCTTTAGAAAAGCTACCAGCCTGATGCTGCTCCAGCCTGATGCTGCGTTCCAGTCCCCTGGGAGTCAGCCTTGTAGTTCTAGCCAAGTTAGCCACTGTTAGCAATACCAGTTGATAATAACGCACTATGTGCAATTTTGCACATGTGAACACCATAGCAACATTGTCGATTGATAGACGTTAAACTACTGTGTGCATGACTGATTTAATGAGTCAAAGATAAGGCAAGGCAAGTTTATTTGTATTGCAAATTTCATCAACAAGGCAATTCAAAGTGCTTTACATAAGACATTAAAAGCATCAAGACAAAGTGCAACACATAAAAAGTCATATAAAATGAAATGCAAAAAAGGACATTTAAAACAAAGTACAGGAAAAATAAAATACAGGAATAAAAGTTACAGTGCAGTATATGAATAAATAATTATTTGATTTAATAAAAAGCAGCAGCAAAAAGAAAAGTGTTCAATCTTGATTTAAAAGAACTAAGAGTTGCAGCAGACTTGCAGTTTTCTGGAAGTTTGTTCCAGATATGTGGAGCATAAAAACTGAACGCTGCTTCTCCATGTTTTGTTTTAACTCTGGGGACAGAAAGCAGGCCTGTGTGCCAGATGACCTGAGAGGTCTGGATGGTTCATAACGTAGCAGCAGATCAGAAATATATTTTGGCCCTAGACCATTCAGTGCTTTATAAACCAACAGCAGTATTTTAAAGTCAATTCTTTGACAGAGAGGAAGCCAGTGTAAGGACCTCAGAAATGGAGTGATGTGATCCACTTTCTTAGTCTTAGTTAGGACTCGAGCAGCAGCGTTCTGAATCAGCTGCAGCTGTCTGATCGATTTTTTAGAGACCTGTAAACACACCGTTACAGTAGTCGAGTCTACTGAAGATAAACGCATGGACAAGTTTTTCCAGATCCTGCTGACATAAGTCCTTTAATCCTTGATATATTCTTCAGGTGATAGTAGGCTGACTTTGTAATTGTCTAAATGTGACTGTTGAAATTCAGGTCTGAGTCCATGACTACACCAAGA
>NC_140251.1:4085833-4088333 GCF_949987555.1 Borostomias antarcticus | reverse complement strand
CTCCTGGTGGTGTATGGTGTTCAAACAGTACCATTCTCCTGGTGGTGTATGGTGTTCAGACAGTACCATTCTCCTGGTGGTGTACGGTGTTCAGACAGTACCATTCTCCTGGTGGTGTATGGTGTTCAGACAGTACCATTCTCCTGGTGGTGTACGGTGTTCAGACAGTACCATTCTACTGGTGGTGTATGGTGTTCAGACAGTACCATTCTCCTCTCCACCTCTGTGTATGGTGTTCAGACAGTACCATTCTCCTGGTGGTGTACAGGGTTCAGACAGTACCATTCTCCTGGTGGTGTATGGTGTTCAGACAGTACCATTCTCATGGTGGTGTACGGTGTTCAGACAGTACCATTCTCATGGTGGTGTACGGTGTTCAGACAGTTTAGACCAGTTTAGACCAAGAGACTTGCAGATGTTTTATACCTTTTGCATCACAGAGTATATTGTATCTTGTAAATAGGTGATATAGTTTTGATTTTAAAAGTAATTGGAGTGCCAATGTGTGTACCTTATGTAGTTGTACAGAGAAGATCTAGTTTAAAAAGAGATACATATTATCTAGATTAATATCAGGGGTGTCCTGTTGCCATGACAGAGAGAAAAGAGGCAGTTTTTATATAATACAGTGCTGTTACCATGGTAGCACACACACAATGGGTGTGTTAAGTAGCTGAGCGCTCAGTCATCGATCAGTGATCAGAATTCACTTAACGGGTTGCTCAGTTACGCTCAGACTGATCTGCTCAGAGCACAAGTGAGCAGTTTTGATCTGTTTGAGCCAAACACCACGTCATAATCATCATCATCACCTGAGCAAAAAAAAAACAAGGGGTGCGTTTTGGCTTGAGAATCGTTGGGACGCTGCTCGCTAATCACACATGATTGACAACAGGTGAAAAGTTCTCGTTTCCTAGCAACTCAGCGCTCAGTTAGAGCAGACCGTTAAGTGCTCAGTGCTCAAAGTGAGCATTCTAAGAGTGAGCGCTCAGCTACTTAATGCACACATGATTGCATATTCATATACTGTTTCTTTAATATGATCATGTTACAGGTAACGTTACGCTATGACGTGATAGCAGTCACCCATGCTCTTTTATGGCTTGTAAAGGGCTATGCTGGAGAGGTAACAGCACATGCACAGACACACACAGGCACACACACACACACACACACACACACACACGCACACAGCTGCCAAAGTGAAATATGAAATCTGCACAATAGGGGAGCTATCTTGAAAATGGCTTGATTCAAGAGTTAGAAACCCCCCATAGGCTTGCTTGTCAAGTTACAGCCATATGGCTCTTCTGCTACAGTATTCTACCGCATGACTTTGATTTGCAGTTCATGTATCCATGTATCATCACTGTAGTCAGGGCACGTTCTGTTGATCGGTGTCATTTTTCCACACCCCCTCCCTTCTACAGTACACGGTTGTCATGGAGATTAATCCATTCTCTCTTCACTAAGCAGCGTCATCATTGACCTGTGCACCATCACACAATGTTTATAAAGAGCATTTATAAAGATGAGAGTGTTTACTTAAGGGAATATTTCTAAAGTTTTATGTTTGAAGAGAATGAAAGAATAAAGTAGTTTTTACTCTGGAGTCCTCCTTTCTCTTTCTCTCTGTTTCTCTCTCCCTGTGTGCGCGTGTGTGCGTGCGCGCGCGTGTGTGTGTGAAGACAGAAGCAGTCTATCACAGTCACTCAATGTAGCAGTAACAGCAGACAGGACAATTTGTACAGCGTTTTACTTCTTGATTAAAACAGGTGAACACGGAGCGGGGAAAACATGAATACACGTGAACTCATCAACACCCTGACAAACACCTAAACAAACCCACACAACATCACTATTTGGCTTAATAACTTATTTTACAAAAAACATGATATGATAATCAAATATACAGTAATACACAGTGAAATGACTAGTGCAAGATATACCTGTATTTGTACATTCACCTTTATTCCCCCCCTTTATTACATCTGGACGTTTCTCTGTCTTTCCTCTGCGTAAACGGGTCCAGGGTTCTACTGCTTGTATGAGGGGTTTTGGTGCAGGGCTGCTGTTGCGCCATTTTGACTCTCCTGCCCAAAAGGCTACTAGCGTTCAGACAGATCTGGCGAAGGGCTTTGCTCTGGTCATGCCGCTCCCCCCTCTGGTCTCCCCCCTCTCTCTCTCTCTCTCTCTCTCTCTCTCTCTCTCTCTCTCGTGGTGGAGGGTACCTCTGAGGGTCAGTGTTCATGATTTGGCCCCAGACCCAGCAAGCTGTGTGTTGAACGTGTCTCTGGCTTTACATGGTGGTCTCCTCCCACTCCAGCTCAACATCCCCTGAAAAACCAATCACTAGGAAAGGTGAGTATGTGTGTGTGTGTGTGTGTGTGTGTGAGTGTGTGTGTGTGTGTGTGTGTGTGTGTGTGTGAGTGTGTGAGTGTGTGAGTGTGGGTGTGTGTACTATATGCTCACCCTCCATAGCGTCCAGTGAGTCCATCTT
>NC_140251.1:4065833-4080833 GCF_949987555.1 Borostomias antarcticus | reverse complement strand
TGAGAAACACAGCCAGGAAGAAGGAGAGGAGGACACCCAGAATAATCTGTTCATCTCTTGTCAACATCCTATCCACTGAGGGGAGAGAGAGAGAGAGAGAGAGAGAGAGAGAGAGAGAGAGTTTCTTCAATTTCTCCTTTATTTAAAATGGTCATTTCTTTTTTGAGGACGTAGGTAATGTGTGAGGTCAGTTGGTTCAGAGAGGTGTGTTTACCTGCGGTTCTGACGTGGTCAGAGTAGGGTCAGAGAAGGTCTGACGTGGTCATAGTAGGGTCAGGGAGGGTCTGACGTGGTCATAGTAGGGTCAGGGAGGGTCTGACGTGGTCATAGTAGGGTCAGGGAGGGTCTGACGTGGTCATAGTAGGGTCAGGGAGGGTCTGACGTGGTCATAGTAGGGTCAGATGAGGGTCAGAGGAGGGTCAGAGAGGGTCAGAGAGGGTCAGAGAGGGTCTGACGTGGTCAGAGAAAGGTCAGAGAGGGTCTGACGTGGTCAGAGAGGGTCAGAGAGGGTCAGACGTGGTCAGAGGAAGGTCAGAGAGGGTCAGAGAGGGTCAGGGAGGGTCAGAGAGGGTCAGGGAGGGTCAGGGAAGGTCAGGGAGGGTCAGGGAGGACAGTTTACCTGCGGTTCTGATGTGGTCAGAGAGGGTCAGAGAGGGTCAGAGAGGGTCAGAGGAGGGTCAGAGAGGGTCAGAGGAGGGTCAGAGGAGGGTCAGAGAGGGTCAGAGAGGGTCAGAGGAGGGTCAGAGGAGGGTCAGAGAGGGTCAGAGAGGGTCAGAGAGGGTCAGAGGAGGGTCAGAGAGGGTCAGAGGAGGGTCAGAGAGGGTCAGAGAGGGTCAGAGAGGGTCTGACGTGGTCAGAGAAAGGTCAGAGAGGGTCTGACGTGGTCAGAGAGGGTCAGAGAGGGTCAGAGAGGGTCAGGGAGGACAGTTTACCTGCGGTTCTGATGTGGTCAGAGAGGGTCAGAGAGGGTCAGAGAGGGTCAGAGGAGGGTCAGAGGAGGGTCAGAGAGGGTCAGAGAGGGTCAGGGAGGGTCAGGGAAGGTCAGGGAGGGTCAGGGAGGACAGTTTACCTGCGGTTCTGATGTGGTCAGAGAGGGTCAGAGAGGGTCAGAGGAAGGTCAGAGAGGGTCAGAGAGGGTCAGAGAGGGTCAGAGGAGGGTCAGAGGAGGGTCAGAGAGGGTCAGAGAGGGTCAGAGGAGGGTCAGAGGAGGGTCAGAGAGGGTCAGAGAGGGTCAGAGGAGGGTCAGAGAGGGTCAGAGTAGGGTCAGAGAGGGTCAGAGAGGGTCAGAGAGGGTCATAGGAGGGTCAGAGGAGGGTCAGAGGATGGTCAGAGAGGGTCAGAGAGGGTCAGAGGAGGGTCAGAGGAGGGTCAGAGAGGGTCAGAGAGGGTCATAGGAGGGTCAGAGAGGGTCAGAGAGGGTCATAGGAGGGTCAGAGGAGGGTCAGAGGAGGGTCAGGGAGGACAGTTTACCTGCGGTTCTGATGTGGTCAGAGTAGGGTCAGAGAGGGTCAGAGAGGGTCAGAGGAGGGTCAGAGAGGGTCAGAGGAGGGTCAGAGGAGGGTCAGAGAGGGTCAGAGAGGGTCAGAGTAGGGTCAGAGAGGGTCAGAGAGGGTCAGAGAGGGTCATAGGAGGGTCAGAGGAGGGTCAGAGGAGGGTCAGGGAGGGTCAGAGAGGGTCATAGGAGGGTCAGAGAGGGTCAGAGAGGGTCATAGGAGGGTCAGAGGAGGGTCAGAGGAGGGTCAGAGAGGGTCAGAGGAGGGTCAGAGAGGGTCAGAGGAGGGTCAGAGGAGGGTCAGAGAGGGTCAGAGGAGGGTCAGAGGAGGGTCAGGGAGGACAGTTTACCTGCGGTTTTGATGTGGTCAGAGTAGTCAGAGTCAGTGGACTGTCCCAGGATGTTAGTGGCCCGGAACTTAAACCTGGACAACACACAGCAGACATTCAGGCAGTGCTTATACTAGCTGTGTTTAACATGCACGTGTGTGTGTGTGCGTGCATGCGTGGGTGTGTGCGTGCGCGTGTGTGTGCATACAGTATGTGTGTGTGTGTGTGTGTGTGTGTGAGTACCCACACATAGACAGTGTTGGGTTTGAGGGGTCCGTTACAAAGCGTTTCTGTCCTCTTCTCTACCAGGCAGTCGTCGTCCCCGCCTATCTCGTATATGTCCGCCGTGAGGTCGACTCCCCTCTCCGGCGCGCCCCCGCCGCCGTCCCGTACGTAGGCGTGCGAGTCCACGCGCACGTCCCTCAAACACGGAGGGTTGGAGAAGCCCTCGTCCGTCAGGTAGGGGGCGGGGCGGAAGAAAAACGCACTGTACCAATTGGTCAGGTTCTTGCTGTCCATCACTGAGACAGAACACAGAGGTTAGCGGTTTGATCAATTTCTAGAAATAAAAATGTCCGTACTGTATATATGTGTGTGTGTGTGTGTGTGTGTGTGTGTGTGTGTCGCAACGTACCCCCTGACTCGGCCACAATGACCTGGATAGTCTTGATTGGGCCGTTGTCATCGCTATAGAAACACTGGGGCATGCGGATGTGGATGCTCCTCTCGGTTACCATGGCAAATCCGCCGCGGTCCAGCAATGCCAGCGGTCTCTGGGCGGGCTTGGCGGGGGCTTAGTCACACACACACACACACACACACACACACACACACAGATGTGTTACTGTAGCAGTGCAGCCACACACACACACGCGCACACACACACACATGCGCGCATGATTCAACGCGCCTGCCTCAGACGACTGAGGACTGTTGAGCGTTCTCAAGGTCAGACCCTGCAGGACGGCTCCCGGGGCTCCAGCGTTCGGCGGAGCAGAGCGGACGCGTTCGGAGGGCAGCGTACCTGTGATCCCCGTGGTCAGCTGCACCTCTGAGCTGGGGGGGCTCAGACCCGCTCCGTTAACCGCTGCTATCTGGAGGGAGAGGAGAGAGAGGGGGAGGGCACTGATAATGATGAAGGAGGACAGGAGAGGACAATGATGGTTGGGTGCGGGTGGGGTACATACGTAGGTAAACAGAGTTAAAGAAGATGCAGCAATGTGTGTGTGTGTGTGTGTGTGTGTGTGTGTGTGCCTCCCTCATGCGTATGCTATAGTTGTGTCCTCCCTTCAGGCCGTGTGTGTGTGTGTGTGTGTGTGTGTGTGTGTGTGTGCGTGTGCCTCCCTCATCCGTATGCTGTAGTTGTGTCCTCCCTTCAGGCCTTGTGTGTGTGTGTGTGTGTTTGTGTGTGTGTGTGTGTGTGTGTGTGTGCCTCCCTCACCTGTATGCTGTAGTTGTGTCCTCCCTTCAGGCCGTGTGTGTGTGTGTGTGTGTGAGTGTGTGTGTGTGTGTGCCTCCCTCACCCGTATGCTGTAGTTGTGTCCTCCCTTCAGGCCGCCGAGGAGGGCGGTCAGTGTGCGGTTCTGGTTGTGGACGACGGCGAGCAGCGGTACGGTCATCTCCAGCTGACCGCGGCGGTACACCATGGCCGTGTACGAGCTGATGTTCCCATTGGGCTCCTCCGGTGGCCAGAAGTTTATAAAGACGCGGGTCACTTCCTCTGGAATCACCACCAGGGTCAGGTTCTTGGGGGGGTCTCTGGGCTCTGGCGGAGAGAGAGAGAGGGAGGGAGGGAGGGAGGGAGGGAGGGATAGAGGAGAAGAGTGGGAGAAAGAAGGATAGCAGCAGTAAGAACAGGCTGGATCTTAGAAGACCTTGAGAGAACCTTGAGTGTCTCATTCTTATTCCAGAGAGCTGAAGGGCCTCTAAACATCCTGAAGCTAGAGCCAACAGCTGTATTGATCCCACTGAGAGAGAGAGAGAGAGAGAGAGAGAGAGAGAGAGGGACCAGAGAGAGAGAGAGAGAGAGAGAGAGAGAGAGAGAGAGGGGACCAGAGAGAGAGAGATAGAGGGACCAGAGAGAGAGAGAGAGAGAGAGAGAGAGAGAGAGAGAGAGAGATAGAGATAGAGGGACCAGAGAGAGAGAGAGAGAGAGAGAGGGGACCAGAGAGAGAGAGAGATAGAGGGACCAGAGAGAGAGAGAGAGAGAGAGAGAGAGAGAGAGAGAGGGACCAGAGAGAGAGAGAGATAGAGGGACCAGAGAGAGAGAGAGAGAGAGAGAGAGAGAGAGAGAGAGAGAGAGAGAGAGAGAGAGAGAGAGAGGGACCAGAGAGAGAGAGAGAGAGAGGGACCAGAGAGAGAGAGAGAGAGGGACCAGAGAGAGAGAGATAGGGGGACCAGAGAGAAAGAGAGAGAGAGAGAGAGAGAGAGAGAGGGGAGAGGGTATGGGAGGCAGGGAGGGAGAGAAAGGGATTTTCTCTACAGTGTTGGCCACTGCAGCTCATCCTGGCCAGGGGTGTGTGTGGTCAGTCCTCTGTGTGTGCGTGTGTGTGTGTGTGTGTGTGTGTCTGCTAAGTGATGTAATGTATGGCAGTCAGTGAGTGTCCAATGCTTCCGCATTCTGTTATTGTTTGTGTTCAAGATTTTGTTGAATTATGTAAACACATGAAGTCATTGAAATGTGTGTGTTAACGTTCTGTTAATGTGTGTGTTAATGTTCAGTTAATGTGTGTGTTAATGTTCTGTTAATGTGTGTGTTAATGTTCCGGCCATGCTTGACCAGGTGCTCTCCTCACCCTCCTCCAGGGTCCTGAGGACGACGGGCTCACTCGCCCGGCCGTCCCTCCGAGCATCGGCCAGCGGCCCGGTGAACGCCGTCACAGTCACCGCGTAGCGCGTGAACGCGGTCAGGTTGGACACGACCACGGTCCTCAGCTGGCCTGGCGCCCGGACCAGAGAGAGGTTCAGCCTCCCGTCCTCCAGCTGAGACCAAAGACAAACCCCAGGTCAACTTCACCTCATTTGGATCTGCTTTATCCAAGTACCGCGTGCGTGTACGTGTGTGTGTGTGTGTGTGTGTGTAAACGTGTGTGTGTGTGTGTGTGAGTGTGAGGGACTTACGGAGAGGACGTCTACGAGGTAGGAGGTGGGACCAGCTAGCACCGCGGGAGCGTCCCATTGGATGCGGAGGCTGCTGGACGTTGGGGTCACCACGAGGTCACGGGGAGGGGCGTCGGGGTCTGGGAAGAGAGAAAGAGACCAACACATATATCCTCTATGCGCCTGTACACAATACAGTTCTATTACATTATATTACATTACATTACATTGCAGTCATTTAGCAGACACTTTTCTCCAAAGCGACTTACAATAATTGCATTTAATATAGGTAGTCAGTGTACTACTACTTGCCAGAGATCTCCAGTGCATCTCCTTCCTAAACAAGTGTTTAAGAGCACAATATAGTGCTGAAGACAAAGTGTAAGAGTAGCAAATATAAAGATAATAGGTGCTTTAAGAGGTAGGGTCCTGGTAGTACTTCTATCAAGTGACTATGCATTATTTTACATGAGTATAGGCTAGTATATGCACATGTAAAGCAGTATTTACTCCTATACATACAGTATGTGACCCTCCCTAGTGTGTGTATGTGTATGTGTGTGTGTGTGAGTGCTTACTTCCTGTCAGCGTGCGTGCGTAGCTCCAGGGTGTGTGTTCCCCCGCCCCGGCGTTGGTCAGCGCCGACACTCTGAAGCGGTACAGCCTGTACTTGGCCAGAGACTGGAGTGTGACGCTCCGGTTCCCCTCAGAACCGCCCGACCCGTTCACCGACACCACCGTCCTGGAGTCCACACACTCAGGGCCCAGCGGTTCGTCCGGACTGCCGGTGGGGGGCGCGTCCGTCCCGGAGGGCGCGTCTGTTTTGACGTCTGCCTCGCAGGCCGTGGAGATGAGCTGCGTGAAGACGCGGTACTCAGTCAGCATGCCCCCGGTGGAAAGGGGAGGAGCCCAGCGCAGCGTCACACTAGTGGGCGTGACCTCCGACACGCTCAGGAACCCAGGCGCGTCCGGGACTGCAGGACAGGAGAGGCGGAACAGAAACATTCATGAGAACGTTCTACAGAACATTCTACGGTTCAATCTGTAAGGTGCAGTGCGTTTAGCGCTGTTCCCACAGAGCGATATTTAGTTTAGTTTATTAGGATCCATATTAACTGTTACAGGTGGGAACAGCTACTCTTCCCGGGGTCCACAAAATACAATATACAAACAAACAAACAAACAAACACATGGCAAAAAAATACATAATAAGGTAACAAAGAAACTAAGTGTCTAGGATACTAGGTATCACAGTGTGTAGGTGTGTAGATAAGTGTGTGGGGTTTGGTGTCTATCACAGTGTGTAAGTGTGTACTGTAGATAAGCGTGTGGGGTCTGGTGTCTGTCACAGTGTGTAGGTGTGTAGATAAGCATGAGGGGTCTGGTGTCAGTGTGTAGGTGTGTAGATAAGTGTGTGGGGTCTGGTGTCAGTGTGTAGGTGTGTAGATAAGTGTGAGGGGTCTGGTGTCAGTGTGTAGGTGTGTAGATAAGTGTGTCTTCGCTGAAATACCTGACTCGGTGTCAGTGGCAGCCGTGCAGTTGATCTGGTCGCCCAGTCCGGCGGAGTTGACCGCCGTCACGGTGAGCGTGTATTCTCGGTCGGGCGCGAGTCCGCTCACCACGTACCGGGGCGCGTGGGCCTGGTGTGTGACGGAGTGTGTGCGCGAGTCCACCCGGACCTGGTAGAACAGGATCTGTCCGTTGGGATTGGCTGGAGGCTCCCAGGTCAGCTGCACTGAGTCCCAGCTCACCCCGTAGCACGACAGGTTCCCCACAGGGTCAGAAACTGTGGACACACACACACACACACACACGCACACACACACACACACACACGCACGCATGCACGCACACACACACGCACACACACACGCACACACACACGCACACGCGCAGACACACACACACACACACCCACACACACGCACACACACACGCACACACACACACACACACACACACACGCACACACACACACGTTAAGCCGATAAGCTTCCGTAGGATGACTGGCTGTGAATATAGGAATGGAGATATTTGTAAAAAGTATATTACATTACATTACAGTCATTAATCCAAAGCAATTTATAATAATTGTATTTAGAGTAGGTAGTCAGTGTACTACTACTCACCAGAACTCACAAGTGCATCTCCTTTCTAAACAAGTGACTAAGAGCATAATCTAGTGCTAAAGCCAAAGTGAAAGAGTTGCTCAATATAAATATATAAATACAATAGGTGCTTAAGAGGCAGGATCCTGGTAGTATATCATATGATCCCGAGTCATGTCAGGGTGTGGAGGTACTCCACTGTGGCTGGTGGTTGATGCTACCTGACTCGTTGGTGGTGAAGGAGACAGGGGAGCTGAACTGGTCTCCATGTCCCACTCTGGTGTAGCTGCTCACACTGATCTCATACGAGCTGTGGGGTCTGAAGCCTGCGAGGTGAGCCATGGTCCAGGGACCTGAGGAGTTCTAACACACACACACACACACACACACACACACACACACACACACACACACACACACACACAGTACTGTACAGGCCATAAAAGGTCAACGTCATGAACGTACGTTCCCGGTGGAACCGGTGACCCGGTGTGTGTGAAGCGAGGTGGCGGTACCTGGTATCTGACCGTGTGGGCGTTGAGCTCGCGGATCCTGAAGCCGTAGTGTGTGACCACTCCGTTGGGCTCCAGGGAGGGGTCCCAGCTCAGCCACACAGAGAAGGCCGTGTGGTTGTAGATGGAGAGGTTACGGGGGGGGGACATCGGCCCTGGAGCACACACACGGGTGGGCTTAGTTTTAGAGGTTGAGTTACTAGTCTAACTCTGGGTAGGGTTGAGTTTAGTCTCTCTCCAGACTCAAATATCACGTTGAATCGCTGCGCTCTGCATACTAGCCTACATAATAGAGTCTGTGCCTCTTCGCCGCCCAAGCTGGTGTTCTGAGGGCGTATTGACGGGTCAAAATTGAAAGAGTGACAGGTCGTAGCAGCAAATGAGAGACGCTAGCCCAGGTTAGATGGGCGGGGCATATCTATGGGTGGGAGCGCCTGATCACGAAAGTCGTTACTGATTGGTGTCGCTGGGATTCTGGCGAAACCAATGAATTGCCAGGATTTGAATACCAGATTTTTGCATGAAGTGTCCCAGACCCACAGAGAGATCTGCAGCATGCAGTAACGTCGTTAGCGTAGCTTACATTAGTGTATCAGAGAAATGGGTCTAGCATTGAGACTAGGTTGAGTTAGGAGCCAGGGGTCAGGGCTGTGTTGAAGGGTCAGAGGTCAAGGGTCATGGACGGTGACTGACCTGCTTCGTCGGTGTGCAGCAGCAGTGTGAGGGCGGGGCCTGAGCCCCTGCGCGTTGCCGCGGTGATGGAGAGGTTGTACGGGGTGTAGGGCAGGAGCGGTGTTAAGGTGATGGAGGTGTTGGCTGTGTACGTGGTGTTGGGGCCTCCTGGGCCGGACAGAGTGACGGAGTACTCTGTTATCTCGCCGTTGGCCTCCAGGGGTCGCTGCCACACCACAGACAGAGACGTGGATGACAGGTTCATACTTGACACCAGCACTGGGGCGGAACTAGGGACTGGAGAGAGGGAGAGAGACACTCAGTGGTGTGTGTGTGTGTGTGTGTGTGTGTGTGTGTTTGTGTGTGTGTGTGAGACTGTGTGTGTGTGTGTGTGTGCGCGCGTGCATGTGTGAGACTCACTGTCATCTTCTGTCCTCACGTGCAGCGTGCTGGTGTGGTTGACGGCCGGGCCCGCCCCCGTCGCTGGGGTAACCGTAAACACGTAGGGGAAGTACTTCCTGAGTTTGGTGAACAGGAAGACGTTGTCCGTGGTGGACTTGGTGATGGTCCTGTTGGCGGCGGGGGGCGCGGGGTTGGGCCCCGGGGCGCTGGGCGGGGCGACGCCCGCCTCCTGCAGGGTGAGCAGGTAGACTGGGCGGCCGTTGGGCTCCAGGGGGGGGTCCCAGCTCACAATGATGGCCGTGGAGCTGAAGATCTGGGCGGTCAGGTTGTGGACTGAGTCACTGGGGACTGGAGTGGAGGGAGGGGAGTTATGAGCTCTGAACAGTAGTGATAGATACTAGTACTGTCACTGTTAGTAGTGATGATTGATGGATGTGTAGGTATGCATTAACAAAGCCCAAAACAGCACCCCAACAACTGGCACTCAAGGAAAATAAACATATACAGTAGTATTGATCATCATCATCATCATTATCATCATCATCATCATCATCATCATCATCATCATTATCATCATCATCATCATCATCATCATCATCATCATCACAATGACAGTTGCACAATATCAACATATTATATTATTATATAATAATAATATATTATATAATATAATGGAGAACAGTCTTGTGTAACTCAGGACAAACAACAACAACAACAACAGCAACAACAATCATAATCATGTTTAGAACAGAGAAATGCTGAAGACAGGAACTTGAAAATCATGAAACCTTCAGCAGGAAGGGGGAGGGTGAAATCTCTGAGCAGCGAATACTCATCCTGGTCACACCTACTGGTCATCGTCCTGGCCCCGCCCCCTGGTCACTAAGTCTGACCATCAGAGAGAGAGAGAGGGTGGGGGGGGGCAAGGAAGTGAAGGGAAGGGCGACCGCACCCTCTCCTCCTCTCCTCCTCTACACTAAAGAGTGCGAGGAGCCACGGAGGCCAGAGGGGGCGGGTGTGTGCGGGTCTGAGCCCAGGGGAGAGAGCCCCCCGCTGGGCTTGGCTGGGCGCGAGAGGCAGGGTGGCCTGGAGGTCCGGGGGCTTGGCTGAGAGTGGCTGGAGTACAGGCAGAGACACACAGTCAGTGGCAGCAGTGGTGAGTTAGAAACAGAGACGGGAGCGCTCAGTACCTCTGTCTGCTCATGGGCGCCGCCCGCACCCTTTTTCCAAAAATCACATAAAAATAAAGAGATCACTGCATAACATAAACCGCTGACTCAACAATAAGCTGCCTTGAGACGCTGATTCATTTGAAGCTAATTTAAAAAGAAGATCTCAGCTTTTTGGTAAGTTCTCTGATATTAACTCAATAACTACTACCAGCATTAATTATTCACTTACAAACTAACTAACTATAACATACTTCACATAGACTTAGACTATGAGCTATATTCTAATAATAATACTGTAGAATAATACTGTTTCTCTTTAATAATACACAAAAAACAGCTCCCTATAGCTTTCTTCTTGTTCAGTAAAAGGAAATACAAACTGGTTGTCTCTGAGGTACAGGAGGCTCAGGGGGACAAAAAGGGCCAGTTTGCCAGACTGAGAGTTATCTCCTTTCACTAACGAGATGAAAGCTAATTATTTAATCCCAGAGTTTTTACGTGATTTTATCCAAAGAGTTTGGAAAAAACAGTGCAGACCTCCCTTATCCCCCACCATGTACGTATGATGTGTTTTTGGTGTGTGTGTTTGCTGTGTGTGTGTGTGTGTGTGTGTGCGTGTGTGACTGACCGTCTTCTGGGGTGAACACGGTCAGGGGCTCGCTTCTGACCCCCCCGTCTCCCTGAGAGGTGCTGGAGGTCATCCAGAGAGTATAGTTACTGCCCCCCCATAGGTCAGACAGGGTGTAGGAGTGGGCCCAGCCTGGGGGGCCAGGGGCCAACCCAAACACTGGGACTCTCTAGAGGAGGAGGAGGAGGAGGGGGAGAGAGGGAGAAACACAGAGGGAGAGAGAGTGAAAGAGAGAGAGGGAGAGAGAGAGGGATAGAGGGAGAGAGAGAGAGGGATAGAGGGAAAGAGAGAGAGAGAGAGAGAGCATGTCTTACACCATTACCCTTGGACACAACGCATACGTTATCACATAAACAATACAGTGCAGTACATTAGTTTAGTTTAGTTTAGTTTAGTTAAATCAGGACAGTGCATTTTGATGAACGTGTACAAAACATGTAAATATGCCAGATTGTAGTTCAGAGGCTAGTTTCCATCTGGAGTCCATTAGATCATCACACATCTGTGTGAGACTCACCCGTTCTTGTGCAGTGGTATTGTCCGTGTAGTAGAGTACATCAGTGGTATTGTCTGTGTAGTATATGGTGTAGTGTGTGATGTGAGCGCTGATTCCATGGGGCTCAATAGGGGGGTCCCACAGCAGTGTGACGGAAGAGGAGGTCAAATTCACCGCCGACACGTTCTGGGGCGGGCCAAGGGGTTCTGCAGGACGAAACACACACACACACACAACACACACAACAGCTGTCACCGTACACACACACACACACACACACAGGATTACGGACTTGGATAGGGTTGTGTGTGTGTGTGTTACCTGTGTCAGAGGTGGAGAAGCTGATGTAGGCGAACTTCCCCCCGTCACCGTGTCGTGTCCAGGTGGATACGGAGGCCCTGTAGACCTGCTCCGCCTCCACGCTGACCACCAGGGAGGTCTCCGTCACGTTCTGACGCTCCTCGGACGTCTCGTTCCTGCCAGGGGGGAACGACTGTGCATCACCCGACTGACAGACAAGCTGACAGACAGACATACGCACAGACAGTCCGACATACAGGCAGGCAGGCAGGCAGAGTGACATGCAGGCAGACAGGCAGACATACGTACAGACAGTCCGACATACAGGCTGACAGACAGGCATATAGACAGACTGACAGGCAGGCAGGCAGGCAGGCAGGCAGGCAGACAGACAGACAGACAGACAGACAGACAGACAGACAGACAGACAGACGTACATATTACAGACAGTCCGACATACAGGCTGACAGGCAGACAGATAGACAGACAAGCAGATAGACAGACTGACAGGCAGGCAGACAGATAGACTGACAGGCAGGCAGGCAGACAGACTGCCAGACTGACAGGCATGCAGACAGACAGACAGACAGACAGGCAGGCAGGCAGACAGGCAGACTGACAGACAGACAGACTGACAGGCAGGCAGGCAGGCAGGCAGGCAGACAGACAGACAGGAAGATAGTAAATAGATAGGTAGCTTACCACACTCTGACCGCATAGTAGAGTATGTCTGAGTTGGCCTCTAGCGGTGGTTCCCATGACAACTCTACCTGATGGTCTGACAACTTCCTGGCATGCAGGAGCTGAGGGGGCGTGTCTGGGGCTGAGATGTGGGGGGAAAACACTTCCTATTGATTGGCTCAGAGCAAACGCTCACTCTGGACCAGTCGTGTGTGCCCACACAGGAAAAAATGGGCTGGATGATGAAAACGTCACTCTCAACACACACCCACACACACACAGACACACACACACACACACACACACATACACTCACACACACAAAGCATCGTCGTGGCAGGACCTTTAGAAAGAAACTGTTTAGTGATTAGTTGTGGTGGTTAGCAGTTGTATTCTGACTCTTCAGACACGAGCAGTAGAATCTCTGGAGCAGAACTTCTGACCTTGGACCTGCGACCTGTAATGGAGATCCTGTTAGGAGGAGCAGAGATGGTGTGACGGAACAGAAGACAAAGGTGATTCAATTCTGGACCTTCTGGAGATGACTGTGGCCACAAAACAGTCAACACAGTCAACCTGAAAACTCTGAACGCAAGCCCAACCCCACAAACCCTGCTCTCTCCTCCATCTCTCTCCTCCCCCATCCCCCCTCCTCTCCTCCATCTCTCTCCTCCATCCCCCCCTCCTCTCCTCCATCTATCTTCTCCCCATCCCCCCTCCTCTCCTCCATCTCTCTCCTCCCCCATCCCCCCTCCTCTCCTCCATCTCTCTCCTCCATCCCCCCCTCCTCTCCTCCATCTATCTCCTCCCCATCCCCCCTCCTCTCCTCCATCTCTCTCCTCCCCCATCCCTCCTCTTCTCCTCCATCTCTCTCCTCCCCATCCCTCCTCCTCTCCTCCATCTCTCTCCTCCCCATCCCCCCTCCTCTCCTCCATCTCTCTCCTCCCTATCCCCCCTCCTCTCCTCCATCTCTCTCCTCCATCTCTCTCCTCCCCATCCCCCCTCCTCTCCTCCATCTCTCTCCTCCCCATCCCCCCTCCTCTCCTCCATCTCTCCCCCCCTCCTCTCCCCCCCACCCCCCTCCTCTCCTCCATCTCTCTCCTCCCCATCCCCCCTCCTCTCCTCCATCTCTCTCCTCCATCTCTCTCCTCCCCATCCCCCCCTCCACTCCTCCTCCCCATCCCCCCCTCCTCTCCTCCTCCCCATCCCCCCTCCTCTCCTCCATCCCTCCCCCCCTCCTCTCCTCCTCCCCATCCCCCCTCCTCTCCTCCATCCCTCCCCCCCCCTCTCTCTCACCGTCCTCCAGGGTGGTGATGTTGAGTGGCTCGCTGGTCTGGTTCCCTGGGCCCACGCGCGTGTGTGCCTGGACGGCCAGCCGGTAGCGCGTGTACTTCCGCAGGTGGCCGATGTGGGTGTGGCTGGCGGGCGAGGTGAGGTTCAGGTAGTGGGAGGAGTTCCACAGCTCCAGGCTGTAGTGCGTGATGACGCCGTTGGGCTCCAGGGGGGGCCGCCAACTCACGTTCACCCGACTGGGGCTGACAGACACGTAGGAGAGGTCGTACGGAGGGCTGCCCGGGACTGGAGGAGACACACACACACACACACACACACACACACACACTCACACACACACACACACACGACATGTGCACCAGTTAGCATTTGTGCGTACATTTGAAATCATTTTCACTGTAACTCGGTTGACAGAATAGTCATTTGTGTGTGTGTGTGTGTGTGTGCGTGTGTGTGTGTGGTCAAATATACACACCATCCTCCCCGGACAGCATGTGCAGCGTGCGCGAGGTTTGGTTGCCGTGTCCGTGGCGCGTGTACGCCCTGACCGACACGTTGTAGTAGGAGTACGGCTTCAGAAGGGTCAGGGTCGCCCGGGGCGAGGTCGTGTTGAGTACCGCGGAATATGATTGGTTCTCGTACAGGACCTCGTACTGCCGGATCACCCCGTTGGCCTTCTCTGGGGGGGACCAGGTCAGGGTGGCGGTGGTGGGAGTGGTCTCTACCACGACCAGGTCTTCGGGGGCGGAGTCAGGCTCTGGGGAGGGGGCGGGGGAAGGGGGTGGAGAGAGAAAGGGAGAGAGAGAGGAAGAGAGAGAGAGAGAGGAAGAGAGAGAAAGAGAAATGTTTCGTTCCATCACTGGGGTGGACAGGGAGTGCTTTATGTCTGAGCTGTGTGTGTGTGTGGGGTGTGGGGGGGGGGGGTCTTACCATCCTCAAGAGTGACCACAAAGATGTCATCCTGTTCAGACAGTGAGCTCTGTCCTACTGCCGTAGACGCAGCCACACGCAGCCTATAACTTGTATGCTTTTCCAGATCTGAAACATAATACATACTGTAGAAATAGAGTCTGTCGTGTGTGTGTGTGTGTGTGTGTGTGTGTGTGTGTGTGTTACTATCGTACCTGTGAGCACTATGCTGGTGTTCGTTGTGGTGACGGGCTGCAGTGCCTGGTTGTCCTGGAGCATGAGCACATACACTGTGTATTGTGTGATTCGTCCATTGGGGTTCTTGGGCGGCGTCCAGGTCACCAGGATGGAGGTGGAGCTTATGTTGTGATAGAACACGTTCTCCACAGAGCTGGGTACTACACAGCAACACACACGGTCACCAACTGTTACGCAACAACGACTTACACATCAAGGCAAACATAAGTAAGTTAGAAAGTTCTTTGTCAAGCCCTTGAGAACCAACGGTTCTGGAGTCTAGTGGCCCATAGGGCAGGAGTCTATCTCTTGATTGCTTAGCATGAGGCAGCTTGATGTACAAGTACACCCCCTGGACATGATGCTAGTACGTCACAGGTACTTACCCCCAATCCAACCCTTGATGCTAAGTACCAAGCGGGGAGGCATTGGGTACTATTTTATAGTCTTTGGTATGACTCAGCTGGGGATCGAACCCCCAACCTCCCAATCTCTAACCGCAAGCCCGCTGAGCTGGTAGGCTTATAAAATATGGAATAAATGATGACTTCATAGTATATGTGTGTGTGTGTGTGTGTGCCCACCCTGCTCGCGGGTGTTCTCAGTGATGTCGGTGGCGGGTCCATCTCCCTCTATGGTGGCCGCGGTCACTCTGAAGGTGTACACAGTG
>NC_140251.1:4030833-4043333 GCF_949987555.1 Borostomias antarcticus | reverse complement strand
TGGTTTGCAGCCACGTAGAGAGGTATATCATCGGGGTATGGTGTATATTTACTCTGATAGTGGCAGATGAAGGGTAAGGGGATGTGACAGAAGAACGCAGTCAGGAAGTAGCCTGGCCCCGTGGCATTCCTCTGAAGGGTAAAGCAGTCCGTCTGATTTGCAGGCAGCGATGATGTCACAATGTTGGTGAGATTGTAGGCGGAGCCGTCAAACCAGCGGGGCTTGCCCTCTTCCTGTAGAGACAGATAGCATAGAAGGCGCTAACATAAACATACACTGGCTGTTTGCCGCCATAGATGAAGCCTATTGTTACCCTCCCATTCAGTAAAAAAAACATCTGCATCCCATAATACTGCATTACAGGCAGTCGTCAGCAAACGTGCAGTGTCATTGTTGATCAGTCATCATCTTTAGATTATACACAAACACACCTCCCCTTTAAGGAGTGAACATAGCTGCTGGCTCTGAGCTTTCGACGTTTATAAAGTAAACACCTTCATGCTAACACACACATAGTGCCTCTCTGAAAACTCACACACACTGCTACTGCTATGGCTACGGATCTCATGAATGTGATCTTGTAACTCTCTAGAATAAGCTTGGCTAGTCTTGATATCACTTCCGTAAATGCCATAGTGGAATACTGAACGATTCTCAGACCAGTCTTAGGTGGTCGGAAGTAGCGGGACTCGGTTACCTCCTGGTCATTGAGTGCAGTCCACAGCAGCAGCAGTGCATTGTGGGTAAGCAGGTGCGAGGAAATGAAGAGGAGGTCTTCCTGGTTTTTCAGATCAGCTAGGTGAACCCCGTTGCCCATGGCTCTGCAGGCGTTCTGGGCGTCGACCCAGGACAAACCCCTCCTCTTTATGTTGTAGCAGCTCCTCCCACTCGCCAGCCAGCCGATAGGACACTTAGCTGGGCAAAGAAATGTCAATCAGTTAATAGTTCTGAAAGTCAACAGTCGAGAGACAGTAAATTATATGTGTGTATACATTTGCTGTACCTGTTTCCATGCCAATGTTGATTCTCTGTGTTAAGGTGACATCGAGGTCTGTAAAAGATGTGGTCACCCTCGCCCGGACGCCATAGCGTGTCCCAGGCAGCAGACCCTTCACTGCGTACCGGGAGTGTGTGTGTGACGATGAGTGTGTTGGGAAGGTATGTGTGAGAGTTTGTGAACTGGTGTGGTATAGACTGAGAGCAGTGAGGCTCTGTCCTCTCTGGAGTTCACAGTTAAACAGAGCTGTGGTGGTGGTAGTCTGGACATGGAGAGAGGAGAGGGGGGCTGGGTCTACAAACGGAGACCAGGAGAGACACAGAGAGGAGAGAGAAGAGACCACCGTAGTTACAACGCTTATACTTATCTCATGACTAATCTATTGTGAAATAGTCAATACTGTAATTTTGTCCTGTACTAAATGTGTGCTGGCAGTTATGGGTCGAAGGTCAAGAGTCACCAATGTGGAAGGTCTTGGTCTCCACTGTGGCATTGTGTCTGATGGCTCTGAGTGTGATGTCATATCCTCCTTGGTCCCAAGCCAATGGCAGCAGCATCTTACATTCGGGAGAACATGCCGAGCGATGTACAGGATCCAACCACACCTAGGAAGAGGGGGATAGAATCAGGTGCGTTCCACAAAATTCTGGGCCCTAAACATTAACAATCTTTGTGGGCCCCCTCCCTAGGATTTTTACACTTAGACACAAGCCCCCCCCCCGAGACGACCCCCCCTGAGACGACTCTGTCACTCCCCCAATGCGTGACACTTGACAGCCCTGTCAATCCTAACAAATTCCAGGATTTTCAAGGGCCCCCTCCCTACTGGGGCCCTGGGTAGTCTGTTTCACCCCCCCCCCCCTTCCCCTGGAACGCCCATGGATAGAATATGTCACACATCTCTCATCAACGCTGACAATAATGTCATCATAGCACCCAGATCGTGACGAGAGTGTCCCTCTACTCTCTACACCGCCACCAATAGCAGTTCCCCAGAACAAACATGCTGTCAGCTGTCATCATACGCTAGTCTTCTTGTGTTCAGACCGTGTGGTTTCTTGTGGTCCTGGAAGTGACCATGTAGAGCTCTGTATCTTGACTGGAAGGGAAGTGACCAAACGCAACTTCAACCCCAACAGGCCCAGGCCACTCCCCGCAGGACAGACTGACCACCTGAGAACGAAAGACAGTGTGCCTGTCACTGTAAGTGTAAATATATATCCCTAACCCTAATTAAGTATCATGTAATATAATGAAACTGTTCTTCGATCAAATTCTCTCCATATGATTAGATTACCGTATGCATTTACTAATGAGGCAGCTGCAGCTACCTGAATAGGTTGATTAAATTCCTGCTAAGTGGTTTCATGTAGCAGCTATGGGACAACTTGAAAAAACACTTCATTCAAACACGTAGTCTAAATCACATGAAAAAAAACAACCAATGCCTCTCACCTGACACAACCCCGCAACAAACCAGATAGCCGTTCCCATGAGGAATTCTGTGTTCACTTCATCACTGCGAACTAAAGCCAAGTCTCCTGAAGAGAAACTGAATCAATGAGTTGTGTTGTGAGAGATCATCCGATACCTACGGCTTCAGTCTAGATACGGAGGGTAGGCTAGGCTACCGACACCCGTGCCTAAAAGCTGAGACGCGTTTTGGATAGATTAGGCACCGATAGGGTTCAAACTCTCCAATTGACGATTTCAACCTCTGCCACAGTTGCTTATACAGTTCCATGAGAGTAGATTACATTTCGGAAAGAATACGGGTGGCGTCGCAGTTCAATGTTGATCTGAGATGAAACTCCCTGTCGCGCACGCAGAAATCTCAACTTTGAATTTAGCGCGCTCCCAGCGGCGCAGGCACCTCGCAGCGTCTTTCCCAGAAGTGGAGGCTCGTGTGGAGGCGCTTTGCCAGCTAGAGACTGTGTGAGAATGTGCGTGTTGTATTAGTGTATGTATGTGTGTGTGTGTGTGCTCAGTCCAATTTGTTCTGGCTCTGCCGACCTTTCCTCTTTGTCCGAATAAGAGCAGGTCACCATGACGACCAGGGCTCCTGAAGCTCCAGAGCTGGGCTCCTGAAGAGAGGAGAGAGAGAGGAGAGGAGAGAGGGAGGAGAGTGGGAGCATATGAGAGGAGAGGAGAGAGGGAGGTGAGTGGGAGGATAGGAGAGAGGGAGGAGAGTCTGCTGAAGGGATACGAGTAGGGAAGATGAGAGGAAATCTGAAGTCGTGAGTTAGAGAAGGAAAGAAAGAGAGTTAAACGCACAATCTCCATGCAGCTCAGTTAGTAACCGTGAGTCACGCACACGCTCTGTGAGGATCAGGACTCACCTTTGCGCGTCAGTCAAATGATTCCCAGATCCACTGACTGGAGGATGTCACTGCTGCTCACAGGATCATAATCTGCTCACCAATCCTGCTGTGTGTGTGTGTGTGTTTCATGGGGTAAATAAAAACTGCAACGCAGCGTGTGTGTGAGGTGTGGTAGAGCCAGTGTTCATGTGTGTGTGAGGTGTGGTGGAGTCAGTGGCAGTGTGGAATGTGTGGAATGCGAAGCAGAGAAATGATTGACAGATCATTGGCGGGCCAACTGTGATGAGGGGTTCCGCGCCTAGACACCGAGGTCAGGACTCACGAGGGGGCAGACAAAATCTAATATCCTGCTACGCATGCACACACACTCACGCACACTGACGGAGACTCCTACACACTAATAAAACATTAGGCGTGACACATAAACAAATGTCAGCACTAAAAATGCTGCATCAGGAGTGTGAGTGTGTGTGAGTCCAGGTTCCTGGGTAGATGGGTTCTTAGTGTGTGTGAGTCCAGGCTCCTGGGTAGATGGGTTCTTAGTGTGTGTGAGTCCAGGCTCCTGGGTAGATGGGTTCTTAGTGTGTGTGAGTCCAGGCTCCTGGGTAGATGGGTTCTTAGTGTGTGTGAGTCCAGGCTCCTGGGTAGATGGGTTCTTAGTGTGTGTGAGTCCAGGTTCCTGGGTAGATGGGTTCTTAGTGTGTGTGAGTCCAGGCTCCTGGGTAGATGGGTTCTTAGTGTGTGTGAGTCCAGGCTCCTGGGTAGATGGGTTCTTAGTGTGTGTGAGTCCAGGCTCCTGGGTAGATGGGTTCTTAGTGTGTGTGAGTCCAGGCTCCTGGGTAGATGGGTTCTTAGTGTGTGTGAGTCCAGGTTCCTGGGTAGATGGGTTCTTAGTGTGTGTGAGTCCAGGCTCCTGGGTAGATGGGTTCTTAGTGTGTGTGAGTCCAGGCTCCTGGGTAGATGGGTTCTTAGTGTGTGTGAGTCCAGGCTCCTGGGTAGATGGGTTCTTAGTGTGTGTGAGTCCAGGTTCCTGGGTAGATGGGTTCTTAGTGTGTGTGAGTCCAGGATCCTGGGTAGATGGGTTCTTAGTGTGTGTGAGTCCAGGTTCCTGGGTTTCTAGATGGGTTCTTAGTGGATATTTACAGACCTCACAGCCTCACCTAAGGGGGTTTGGAGTTGTGGGAAAAAATTGAGACACAATGAGACACATTTCAGTGTTTTATTGGGCTATATAATTTAGAAATACAGATGCAAATGCAAACTAATCAAATAAGTAATTAATTTAACAGTTTTATATGGAAACCTACTTTGATTGTCCTAAGGCACCTTTTATCAACAACATAACATCATTTGATTTCCTAACTCAAGTCAATTGATATAAAATACAACCATGACCTCAACTGCTGTGGCTAAAGCATAATATGAACTGTTTATAAACGCAAAACGACAGATATCCCCCTTCCTAGTACTAGACGTCTCAGTCGGAAGCGCTAGACATCCGCCTGGGTTCACACAGCAGACTGAATAATAATAATATGAATAATAATAATAACGCAGACTAAAGTGCAGACTCAGCTCCTGTACATGTCTGGTTGAAGCTTAGCGACTGGGTCTCAGCCCCTCCCCTCTCCGCTCCTACGCCCTTCCGTCAACGCTAAGACCCGGACTCTACATTAGTACAGCAGCTCACGTTCTCTAGACTAGCCGAAGCCCGGGACATGGCTGCTTAAAACATTCATTACTTAATGCAGCCTAACCCCTCTCTGTTCATGATGTCCTTGGGAGTGTCCTCGCCCACGCCGTGTCTCTATCTGTCTCACACCGCCTCCTAGTTCCACTGACATGAGCAGTCTAGGGGCTCCTGGAAGCTGTAGTCCACTAGTGTGGAGTTGCGCGAGCAGTACAGCGTGATGGAGCGAGTCTGGAGACTACTCTCCCTGCAGCATTTACAGAACCTCGCGTGGCTGTTGATGTTGAAGTTAAATATGGTGGCGGACGGACACTTCCCGTCACAGGAATACACGGTCACCTGGACGAGAGAGAGAGAGGAGAGAGAGAGAGAGAGAGAGAGAGGGAGGTTAGGAGAAAAGGAAGAGGCGTTTTGAAAGGGACGTTTTGAGTGTCTCTGTGTTTCTGCCCGTCTCACCGGTGCGTTGCTCCGGCAGTCGTCTTTCCTGATGGTGGTGCGGATGGCGACTCGTTTACACGTCTTACCGTCCTCTTTACCTACACACAGGGGCGTGGACATGCAGAGAAATACGCTGAGACACGCATGGAAGCACACACACACACGCACACACACACACACACGCACACCCACACACACACACACAGATGAACACACGCACACACAGACAAACACACACACAGGCGCACACACACACACACATGCACACACACCCACACACACACACAGACAAACACACATACGCGCACACACAAACGCACACACACACACACACACACACACACACACACACACACACACACACACACACACACACACACACACACTCAAAGCTCTGATCCTAAGCCATAGGGCCCTGTCACTCTCACACACTCAGAAGCCTATTGACCGGAGCTCATTGTTGCCCAGCAGTGGGGGCTCCCTTTGATTGACAGCTGGATGACCAGGGGGGGCAGCTCTCACGCCAGAGCTCCAGTTCTCCCATTGGCTCCTGACCTGAACTGGACCTTACATTCTAACCAATCAGTGAAGCCAATCAGGGACACAAAGGGATGCCCAAGATGAATGGAATGTTTTGCAGTGAAGGCAGCACCATAGAGGCCGTAGCATGGCACTGAAATCTAGCTAACAGAATCTCAATATACTACTATACGACTGAGAAACAGAATCTCAATATACTACTATACGACTGAGAAACAGAATCTCAATATACTACTATACGACTGAGATTCACTACGTGATTCTGTTAACTATAGATGAATATATACAGTGCATCTGGAAAGTATTCATATCTCTTCACTTTTTGCACATTTTGTTATGTTACAGCTTTATTGCAGAATGGATTAAATAAAAATTCTACACCCAATACTCCATAATGACAAAGTGAAAAAAAAAAGTTTTTTCTTTTTTTAAACATTTTTGCAAACATATAAAAAATAAAAAAAAATCACATGTACTGTACATACAGTACTCACTCCCTTTGCTATGACACTCAAAATTGAGCTCAGGTGCATCCAGTCAGGCCTTTATGGTAGAGTGGGCAGACAGAAGCCTCTCCTCAGTAAAAGACACATGCCAGCCTGCTTGGAGTTGACAAAAGGAACCTGAAGGACTCTCAGACCATGAGAAACAAAATTCTGTGGTCTGATGAAACCAAGATGGAACTCTTTGGCCTGAATGCCAAACGTCATGTCTGGAGGAAACCAGGCACCACTCATCACCTGGCTAATACCATCCCTACGGTGAAGCATAGTGATTTCAAAAATATTTTTTTTCACTTTGTCATTATGGGGTATTATGTGCACAATTTTGAACAAAAAAACTAAATCAATTTTGGAATAAGGCTGTAACATATCAAAATGTGGAAAAAGTGAAGGGATATGAATACTTTCCGGATGCACTGTATAACTATATACAGTATCTACCATGAATAATTATGGGACTGTTTGCATGTGAGTTATAATGTGATTTAAAGTTAAACAGATAGACAATGAGAGAGAAGTAGGAAAAAGAGAGAGAGAGAAAACCAGAGACAGGAGAGAGAGAGAGAGAGAGAGAGAGAGAGAGAGAGAGAAAGACCTACAGCATACATAGTTGTGAGCTTGTGAGAGTGTGTGTGCGTGTCGCGAGGCGAAGGGAGGTGAGTCATGGCGGGAGGTGGTGGTACCTGTGTCACAGTTAGTACTACCAGTGGGGGTTACGGGGTTAACGGTAAACGGTAAAACACCCACTCCAGAACCTGGGAGCGCCGTCAGGAACACGGCCGGCCGGTTAAGAGAACGTTAGGAGAACACACAGGGTTAACGCTTGCTTCAGAACACACAGATGAATGGTTAAACACACAGACACACAGAGGATTGGAATCAGTGCAGCTGGCATGCACGTGATTCTGCCAGCCAGACAGAACAGTCACTTAGTGTCAGACACTAAAGCACAGCTCAGCAGGGAAAAAACTCCAACCTCTGCACCATCGCACATTCTCATTGGCCAATCTCTAACCATCGAGCACTCCCATTGGCCAAACTGCAGTCACCCCTAAAGCAGGCAAGCAGAGCCAACTCCACAAAGAGAGAACTTATAGCGAAGTGTTTAATGGTTTAAAAAAACAAACATACAAATATTTATATAGTATTTAATATCATACGTTCCATATAATTTCAGCATGACAAGCTCCTCCTTTAACATGGCTAAATAAAGGTAAAATAAAAAATTAAATTAAAATGCATTATCTTCCATTACTCAATGCTTAAACAATGTAAGACCAGTGTCTGAAGTAAACGGGGTCTACAATCTCAGCCATTTAAAGATCTAGAGAGCCCCACCCCCCTCAAGCGTGGGATTCTGGGTAGGTATTGTGATTAGGCCAACCACAGGCTTTATAACTCCGCCCTCTGCTGCTACAGGCCACACCCCCCAACCACTCAGCCAATAAGCCCATCCACTGCCAGGCAACAATGCGGCCACCCGTCTGATTGACAGAAGCGAGAAGCGAATGGAACCGTCGACTTACATGTCTTGCAGCAGCCGTCCACGTAGCTCTGCACCACACCTCCGTTCTGCAAAGGTCAGGAGGTCAGCTGGAGGGCAACGGGGAGAGTCTAGTCCAGACAGAGGGACAGACAGACAGCCCAGACAGAGGGACAGACAGACCTAGCCCAGAGGGACAGACAGGCCTAACCCAGACAGAGGAACAGACAGACCTAGGCCAGACAGAGGGACAGACAGACCTAGACCAGACAGAGGGACAGACAGACCTAGCCCAGACAGAGGGACAGACAGACCTAGGCCAGACAGAGGGACAGACAGACCTAACCCAGACAGAGGGACAGACAGACAGAGGGACAGACAGACAGAGGGACAGACAGACCTAACCCAGACAGAGGGACAGACAGACAGAGGGACAGACAGACCTAGGCCAGACAGAGGGACAGACAGACAGCCCAGACAGAGGGACAGACAGACAGAGGGACAGACAGACAGACCTAGCCCAGACAGAGGGACAGACAGAGGGACAGACAGACAGACCTGGATGCATTCGGTGTCGTTGAAGGGCGGGCAGATGACCCCGGAGGCCAGCACCACCGCGCCCACGCCAGTCTCCATACAGTCATACCTGGTACAGTTATCAACCCAGGAGCTCCCCGCCTACACACACACACACACACATGCACACACACACACACACACACACACACACACACACACACACACACACACACACACACACAGTGAGTCAGATATGTGTGCTATTCGCAAAGACAAGTTTTGGTGGTGCGCTTGTGTGTGTATGCGTGAGTGCGTGTGTGTGTGTGCGTGCGTGCGAGCGTCCATGCATATGCCTCACAGTGAAGAGTTCCATGGTTCCGTTGTCGTTGGTGAAGGTGCAGGAGACGTTCTTACAGGACCCGCAGCACACCTGGGAGTCCGCGGACGGAACGTACACCTGGTGCTACACAAGGGGGGGGGGGAGGACATGAGACTGGAGCTCACTGACAGGGCCGGGACACTTTAGGGGGGGGGGGGGGGGGGGGGTCAAATATCCTCGTACCGGACCACACTTCTGAGTGCAGTTGACCGTAGCGACATCCATGGCGTAGAAGCCGGTGTGCGTGTCTTTGTGGTCCAGACACTGGACAGTGTAGCACAGCTCTCCCTCGTAGTACTGGACCAGGGACTGGCCTGGACTCAACACCGTCACACCCTGGAACACACACACCTCCGCCCTCTCTACGCACACAGACACGCACGCACGCACACGCACACACACACACACACACAGACAAACAAACAAACACATAAAAAAGCACAGCAATCGTGAGCATGATAATAAATGGCTTGAACAGCTAGAGAAGTACTATAGTGTGTATGCGTGTGTGTGTGTGTGTGTGTGTGTGTGTGCAGAGCACTCACGGCAGGTGTAGCGGGGACACCCACAGTTACTGCTGCTGTCTGGCACCTCCACCTGCACCTCCCCCTGAGAGAGAGAGAGAGAGAGAGCAGAGAGAGAGAGCAGAGAGAGAGAGAGAGCAGAAAGAAAGAGAGAGAGCAGAGAGAGAGAGCAGAGAGAGAGAGAGCAGAGAGAGAGAGAGCAGAGAGACAGAGAGCAGAGAGAGAGAGAGTGAGAGAGAAAGAGAGAGAGATCAGAGAGAGAGAGAGCAGAGAGAGAGAGAGCAGAGAGAGAGAGAGAGAGAGTGAGAGAGAAAGAGAGAGAGAGAGAGAGAGAGAGAGAGAGAGCAGAGAGAGAGAGAGAGCAGAGAGAGAGAGTGAGAGAGAGCGAGAGAGAGAGAGAGCAGAGAGAGAGAGAGAACAAGAGAGAGAGAGAGGGCAGAGAGAGAGAGAGAGAGAGAGAGCGAGAGAGCAGAGAGAGAGAGAACGAGAGAGAGAGAGAGAGAGAGAGAGAGGGCAGAGAGAGAGAGAGAGAGAGAGAGAGAGAGAGCAGAGAAGGTCATGTCACACTGTCTTCCTGTGGCTCAGCAGATGGACGCCCTCTGCTAAGTGCTTTCTGACGGGCTCTACCGTGTGGCAGGACCAATCACTTACCACCTGGCAAACAGGCAGAGAGCTGTCCTCACACTGGCATTCTGGGAGAGACGGAGAGAAAGGGTCAAAGGTCATGCGTCGGTGTACAGACTAAGTAAACTGTAGTTAACTGTAGTAAGTAAAATGTGTGTATGAACGTGTGTGTGTGTGTGTGTGTGTGTGTACCACAGTGGCGTTGGGGGCAGCAGTGTCCAGGGACGGTGGTGTGGACCATGGTAAGACCAGGGTCACAGCTCAAAGACAACTCGGGACACAGGTTGACATCACACACTGTGGACATGAGAGGACAAGCTTGAGTTTGAGTACTGACAGGACAGGACAGAGACATTCAAAACAAACAGGGATACATATAGTACTTCTAGTTTAACATGAATCCTCCAGTGTTGCTAGTTTACCACAGTGGTACTGGGGACAGCAGCTCTTGGTTGTGTTGAGATCCACAGCTAGTATCTCCCCGTTAGAGCAGGTTGGGACTGGTTCGATACACGACTCACACACTGCAGAGAGAGAACACACACTGCAGAGGGAGAACACACACTGCAGAGAGAGAGCACACACTGCAGAAAGAGAGCACACACTGCAGAGAGAGAACACACACTGCAGAGAGAGAACACACACTGCAGAGAGAGAGCACACACTGCAGAAAGAGAGCACACACTGCAGAGAGAGCACACACACTGCAGAGAGAGCACACACACACTGCAGAGAGAGAACACACACTGCAGAGAGAGAACACACACTGCAGAGAGAGAGCACACACACTGCAGAGAGAGAGCACACACTGCAGAGAGAGCACACACACTGCAGAGAGAGCACACACACACACACTGCAAAGAGAGAGCACACACTGCAGAGAGCACACACACACACACTGCAAAGAGAGAGCACACACTGCAGAGAGCACACACACACACACTGCAGAGAGAGAGAACACACACACACACACACTGCAGAGAGAGAGAACAGACACAGTACAGCACCAGGCCTCGGCAGTAGATGAAGAAGGTCCTAGAGATGTGCTGATGGCCAACCTTAACCGGACATGTTTGTGGAGAGGACAGAGAGGAAGTTGGGCCGTACCACACAGGAAGGAGTAGCAGCAGGACCTTTCCTCCCGGACCTCCACTAGGAACTGATCTTCTCTGCAGTCAGGGGCGGTGACGGGGGGACACGCCGCGGGGTTGCACTCTGGGACAGACCAATCACAGCACGGTAAAATGAGATGAGGAAGGAGCACGCGTGCACATACACACACACACGCTCGCGCACACACACACACACACAAACAAACAAACACGGGTCAGCCCAGGACTCACCACATCTGTACTCTGGACAGCAGGACAGGGCGCTGTAACCAATCACTAGGCGGTTCCCGTTCTCACAGGGCGGAGCCTCAGTCTCGCAGATGGTCAGATTACACTCTGAAGGAGACAAAGAGAGCAAGAGGGTCAAGAGCGATGGTTTTGAGAGCCGCAGAGAATTCTATTGCGCTTATGATAAATGGACTGCACTTATATACTGTGGCGATTTTATCCAAAGCGTTTTACATTGGCCTCTCATTCACTCATTCACTCACACATTCAGTGACATGGCTGTTCGCTTGGGACCAAAGGGTTTTGTGTTCAAATCCCAGCCGGTCTAGGTACGGTCAAGACCAGCCCAGTGGCCTTGTGGTTAGAGTGTCCGCCTTGAGATTGGGAGTTTGGGGGTCCGAGTCATACCAAAGACTATATAAAATGGTACCCATTGCCTCCCTGCTTGGCACTCAGCATCAAGGTTTGGATTGGGGGTAAGAGTCCAGGGGGTGTACTTGTACATCAAGCTGCCTCACGCTGCCCTATGGGCCACTAGGCTCCAGAACCAATGGTTCTCAAGGCTACTTCCTTACTAGGTACAGTGTCTGGGTTCTCCCGGTACTCACCGCAGATCTTCTTGGGGCAGCAGGCCCCCTCCTCCAGCACATCCAGGACGTACTCCCCCTCCCGCTCGCACAGCGGCGCCGGGCCGGCGCTGCAGTCGGGTTCCACCGCCACCACGGAGCCGTTCTCCATGCAGCTGTACAGGCAGCACCCGCGCGCGGAACCGTTCCACACCTCGCCGGGGGCACGCGGGGAACCCTCGTTGTCCGTGCACACTGAAGAGACCCCAAGAGACAAGTTTTTTTTTACGGGGAGGTGATGACTGACCTCGCACACGCACACGCACACACACACACACACACACACACACACACACACACACTCACCGCACTGCTCCTCTCTGACGCAGTAGGGGGAGTCTGCTCGGTGGAGCAGGGTCCCGCCGCGACACACACACTCCTCCCGGACGTAGTCGCAGGTGGTCTCCTCGTAGTACTCCCGGTTCTGACAGGTGCGGCTAGCGCACGTGCTCACGCACGGACGGTAGTCTTTACCTGCCGGACAGCGCAACGCTGCGGAGTGAAAAAGGAGGTTGT